>NC_132928.1:59390295-59691388 GCF_047675955.1 Chlorocebus sabaeus
CACATTTCCCTAATGCAGAATAGTTAGGTTGTTTTGTTTTGCTGATGTTATAAACTGAGCTAAAACCATCATCCTAGAGCTTGTCTCCTTGAAGATATGTGTGAGAGCTTGTCTAGGAGAGACACAAGAGAGACACAACTTAAATGAATGTTGCAGTTTCTTCTCAAGGTCATTGTAACAATGTAGAGTTCTACAGTCATGTGCTGGGGTTTCCATTTCTATACATCTTCACCATCATTTGGCAAAATCATACATTAATTTGGTCAGTATGATGGTCATTTAATATTATCTACTTATTTGTCATTGTAATTTCCCTGATTTGTAATCAGGTTGAACTTTTCTTAATACGTTTAATGGCCATTTAGGTTTCTTCTGTGAATTGTTTTTTCAAACCCATCACTCATTTTTTCTCTTAAATTTTAATTTTTGCTTTTTAATCTACATTAGCTAATTATATATTCTGAATACAAATACTTTGTCAATGTGACAGTCAGTAGGGCTACTTACGGATACCCAGTTCTCCTTCCTTTTTGGGCACATGAAAGATTTAATGTCCTGGTTCCCTTGGGAATAGATGGATCCATCTGACTAATTCTGCCACATGAATTATGAATAGAAGTGACATAGGTCAATTCCAGGTTAGAACATTTAACTGCCAGTGTGAATCCTTGAAATTTTTATTTCCCTCTTTTATGGTCTTAGCAATGACCAAAGTGTGGGTGCTCCATCAGCCTGGGTCTCTGTGTAAATTGAAGTGCCTACTGCTGACTCAGTGGGCATGTAGCACGACCAAGATATAAACTTGTATTGTTTTAAGCCACTGAAATGTTGGTGTTATGTCATAATCTAGCCTATCCTGATGAATAAAATTGGTTATATGTGTTGCAAATAACCTCTGTCCATTGGTTGTACACTTTATCTTTTATTTTAATGTAATTACATTTATCAATCTTTTATAATGTTTGCCTTTAATGTCTTATTTTGTAAATTCTTTCCTGTTGAAAGACATTTTAATCTAAAATTTTTAAAGTTTTCATGTTTTGGAATATATTTTTGTGTGCAAAACAAAGTAAGACTAATTTTATTTTATTTTTATACATAGACGACTAATTTTATAAGGTCTATTTATGAAACAGCTAAAACTTTTTCCCCCACTGCTTTGTCTATTTGTCAATCCTGCACCATTACTTTGCCATCTTAGATTTTTTTTTAGTGGAAGTCTCTGAGTGATAAATTCCCTCTGTTTTTGACTGAGAATATTTTTATTTTGCTTTCACTCTTAAATGGATAATTTAGCCAGTATATAGAGTTTTAGATAGACAGTTATTTTCCATCAGTGCTTTAAAATATTATTGTATTATCTTTTGACCTCAATTGTTCTTATGAAATAGTCTTTTTTCATTTCCATGGCTGTTAGTTTATAGGTAATCTATCTTCTCAATCTGGTTGCTTCAAAGGTTTGGTCTTTAGTGTTCGGCAAATTCACTACAACATTCACAAGTGTAGATTTATTTTTATTCCCCTGTTAAAATTTTTGTGAATCTTACATAGAAGGATTCATTTTAAAATTAATTCTAGAAAATTTAAAAACACCATCTCTTTTATATTTTCTCTTCACCATTTCCTTACTCTGTACTTCTAGACTCCAATCAAGTAAATAAGTCTTCTTGACTTATTTTTATACATAATTTTTGTCTCATTATTTTTCATTCTGTGTCAAATTATTTTGAAATTTTCTTATTTCTGATGTTCACTAATTTCTCTTCAGATACTTCTGATCTACTGTTTAAACTATTTACTGAATATTTAATTATAACAACTTTAAAAAATTATTGAAGTAAACCATTTTTTAAAAATATTTCATTTTCATGTCTTATTCACTTATTTGATTTCATTTGATATGCTTTTAGCATAATCATTTTAAATTCATATTGTTAATAAATTATCTCAGATTCTTGGAGATCCCTATCTTGCTTTTTGTCATATTTGCTAACTTTCACTCATGGCAGATTACTTCTTTCAATGCTTTATAATTTTTAACAGAAACTTTCCTTTAAATGAGGTAGATTTTTTTTTCTCTGACAATCTTTTGTACCTATGGGTGACATTCCAAATTAGTTTAATATTTGCATCTCCCAGTGACCCAGGAGTATTACCAGACACAGGCCAATTTTACTGTTATTTTCTAAGCTTATGGTTTTCCAGATCAAGCAGGCCATGCAACTTTAAATCGCCAAAGAGAGTACCATATTTATAAATTATCAGAAGACATCCTTTTCATCATCCTCTAAAAACCCAGATAGTGGTATACAAGCTTCCTTGCCATGTCTGTATATCATTGGTAGGTAGGTTTTTTTTTTTTTTTTTTTCTTTCCATCTCACACGTTAATTAAAGATACAACCTTTTCAGATCCTGGATCTATATAGATGGTCTTTGTTCTAACTCTCTGCCTTCCATGCTCTCAAGGAATCACCATCTGTGTCTATAAGGCCAAGAGTAACCATGTCCCTAGTTTAATGACAAACACACCTCATATACACACATTCCACCATTTTTTCCTTCCCCACTTGTTTTCAGTCTCCTTTTTGAGTTTGGAACCTGACACTTGCCCATTCTCAGCTATGACTACGAAAGAATGTTTGCTATATTTTATCCAGCATTTCTAGATTTTTGTATGAGAAAGGTGTATAGACTATACAGTATATCAGTTTACTAGAACTGTAAGTATATTATCCAGCCGTTTAAAAGGTATTTTTTTAAGTTGAGAAAAAGGAGAAATGTGCATGAATTTCATTTTGTGTTTATTCTAAAAATAAAGCAAAAGGGTAAATCTTCCCTGGCCTACTTATTTCTGACCATATTTATCTTCCATAAAGTTTACACAGACATAGCTAAGTTATTTCATTTCCTACTGTTAAAAGAATTTCCAAAGCTTTGAATTTACCACTGTAAAGACACTTTCTAGAATACCATCACTGAATATTGCTCTATATTGATACCCTAAGGCTGCCTAAGTTAAGACCTGCCTGTTACTATTTACGTAATCTTAAACTAGTAATTTAATATAGGAATAAATACCATATCTACCCCAAATAGTTGTTGAAAGGGATACATGAAATGAGAAAGTAATATACTTATTTCAGTGCCTGGTCATAGTAGGCTCTATGCTGAGTTATATTATAAATAAATGATGACAATAATAATAATAACATTGAATTTGTATTTGATCACCAAATTCCAGATGACCCTGAAGCACCAACCACATTTGGTTCAAAACAGATCTTTTGTGGCATCTAATTATCTACACATTTTAATAAAAATCCCAGCTGTCATTGTGAGGTATAAGAAGATCAAACTCTATGCTTTGGCATCCTTTCTAAGGCTAGGCTGAAACACTAAATTCTATCATTATGTATGTAACTCTGGAGTTCTTTAAGTGTTTAAATTAATTAATGTAAGAGATAAACACTGAACATGGCACCTGGTGCTTTGTGGGCATCAGTCGGTTTTCTTCCTATCATTATTATTTCATGTCTTGCCACAAATCTAGAAGAAAAGAATGGAATGCCAAAGCTTGAGAAGTGTCTGCCACGTCAGTGTCAAGATTGCTGGATGACTGTTTATTGAATATGTAAACGGAAAACTTCCTTGAACACCTCCGCCCCCACTCCCCTTCCAGTTAATCAAATTTCAGCATTTGTTAAGTAGAGTTCCTGCACTGGTCTATGTCTTAAATTAAGTGTACAGAAGAAAGTTTATAAATAAATTCAAGCTATTCAAAAGTAATCACTATGAGTTATTTGATCATACAAAGAAATTATACTGATTTTCCAGAAAATGGTCACCACATTTTCTTGGCCATGCTACATACAGCACACTTGGAGATTGTTCACATGAAAGTCTTGGCTAGTAGCTTTTTTCATTGGCCTGGAACTGATTCTGACATCGGAAGAATTATAAACCAGGATTGTCCATCTGAGGCTACTCAGCATAACTAAGCAAAAGTACCTACTTTTCTAGACGACAAGGCCAAAAATCTTGGTCAAAAATCTATGTTGATTTTACATTTTATCTCATGGATGATATTGATTTCAGTATGTTTTATTTCAAAATACTTTGTAAAGTTTCCATTTACATATCTGGTAAAACTAGAATGTCTTTCTGCCAATTTTTTTTTTTTTTTTTTTGTAATAGCAATTTCTAGGTACATTTGTGAAGGGAATAATGACAACTTACATGAGTGTCATGTCCAAAATTAAATCTCATCACTTTTGAAAAAAATATATTGGGATAAAAGAAAGTTGTATAGAGCATGGAACCCAGATCCAACCACAAAATGTTTTGGAATTCTTCTTGCACAGAGTCTGGATAAATCTGTTATCGAAAAGATTTTTTTTCTGCCCCCTGGGAAGTAGAGGTTTGACATAAAGTCTGAGGCAGTGCATCACTTTGAGCTGGAATAACCTTCCCAAGGAGGATTTCCTTAAGCAGATGAATAGAGAGGTTTGAGTCACTGTGACTGGAATGAATTAAACCGCTTTTCACAATAATGTAAAAGGTTAGAATTAAGAAATGACAATGTATTTCAGGAAATTGTTTCCTTTACAGGAATATTTCTTTCCTACGTATATATTTGGATTACACTGCTCAGTCTTAGACTCACGAATGTCTGTGATGTTAAATTGTCCTTCCCACATTGCTGGCCATCAGCGATCAGGCCTAGAGAAAGTTAAAGTTTCAGTTTGCACTTTATTACTTGTAAGCTGTCTTGCCTTCCCTAGGAACTTAGTATGAGCAGCCACTCCAACTACATCAAATCTCTAATATATATGACCCTATATTAAAATATTTGCATAATTTATTCTACCCTTGTCTTTCTTAACACTTCCATTGACTTTTCCTCTGTTTCGTTAACACCAGCTGCTATAACGTCAAAAGTAATAGAAATATACTACATAAAATCTGCAATAAGTCTTCCTAATCACTGGCCAGTTCTCCTCCACATTGTGATTTAAGGACCCAAGATGCTTTTGTCTTGTGGTTCTGTCATCCTCAACATGTGGCTTCATTTGCATCAAACTGTTCAAGGAAAAAATCATGGAGTTTGAAGCACAGGAAATTTTTACAGGGCAGATATTTCAGTAGTACATATTACTTCTGCTCAGATTACACTGGTTAAAGCTAGTCACATGACATGGATTTAATAGAGGCTGGAAAATGTATTCTTACTACATGCCCAGGATGGAACGTAAGTGAGTTTGGCAAAGAACTGACCAGTAATAAATCACACTCTCTTTGTTTCTTCATCAGTCTAATATTTTTTTTAGTTGAAAGGTTACAGTTGTCCTTAGGAAGCTACAGTTCTACTAATTTCTAACTAATTGCAACCTGAGGCAAGTGAGAGATTTTTATATTCTAGAAGTCAGAGGAGTTAATTTGCATGCAGTACTTCTTAAACTCCATGTGTGTTCTAGTCTTTACAGTCACTTGCTGTGGATCAGGAGGAGCCAAGACCAAAAAATACAAAGACAGACATGGAAGTTCGATCTTCACCATATGTTAGTGGAGGAATAAAAAAGGGACGCAGACCAGGATTGCTAAAGTCCAACATGGACTTAGCTGTTGATTTTCCACCCATGGGTATGAAAAATAGATTCAAAAATAGGTCCAATTGAATCCATACAAACAAACCTCAATTATCTCCATATAGACTTAGATGAACACTTCTAATATTTACAAATTAGCAGAAACTTATTCTGGATCTCTGTAAATATCTACTCTAGGACAATTTTTTTTTTCCGCAAAAGTCAGTTTTCAGAGGGTATGCAACTGGATTGATGTGACTTCCTGTCAATATAATTGAGTTAATTGAGCCTAGATCATATAAATTTCAGAGCACAGATAGTATGGCATTGCAGTATTGAAGATTCAAAAGCTCACCCTAATTGAGGATTCATTGACTAAAGGTGTATCCAATTGGTGCTATCTGACATCGTTTTTTCAGCTACACTTCCTGACACCTCTCCAGAAGTACAAAACTAAAGATGCAATATGCCCTCACTTTCCTGACATACATTAATTATGTATAGAGACAGATTCTAAACATTTTAAATGACCAAGAGAGGTTAATTTATATATTTGGGCTGGGATTTAATGTTTAGCTTCTTAAATTCAACAAAACACTTTTCCAGGCTCTTTGGAGATGTGAAGAAGGAATGACAATAAATGACTTAGCCTAGATAGTTTTAGTGATGTTGTAGGAAGAGATAAGCAATACATATGTTTAACTATAATATATGAAATCATAGTAGCGCTGAAGCAGAAATATAAACAAGATATAATGGCAATACAGAAGATGAATGGATTAATTCTATTTGGGCAGTATCTTAAAGAGCTCATAGTAAAGATATTTAAGTTGAATCTTGGAGGAAAATTGGATTACAGATGCTAGAATGATGCAAGAAAATTTATGTGAGCAAAAGTGCAGAAATAAGCAAGGTCATATGGTTAGGGAGTAGAGAATAATCTGATTTCACTGGAAGGAATTCGTTCGTTATTTGAAAAATATTTATTGAGTGCTTATTATGTGCCAGATACTATTATAGGCACTTATGATACATCAATGAACAAAAACAGATTAAAACATAACAAAATAAAAAACCCTGACTTGGATCCTCTTATGAGAAGGAGGAGCATAGAGAATGTAAGAGACCATAAGATAAGAGGAAAAAGATTGAGGCCATTATATTGAGCACCTTAAATTATTTCCTAATAAGCTAAAGAAGCTGAGTTTAGAATGTGGATTTGGAAGTCCTCGCATACATGTGAGAACAAAAGTCTCTGGGGATAAATTGGGTTTCCTAGAGAGAGAAGAGACCTGAGGAGAGAATTTTGAAGAATGGCAACAGTAAACCAGGAAGGCAGAGAAAGAGCTGGTACAGCAGACTGAAAAGGAATTTTCAAAACATAAGGTTTCCGAAGGAAAGGAAAGCACTTTTCTTTGCACCACTGAATCTCCAGTGTCTAACACAGCCCTCTCAACAGAGCAGGTGCTCTTTTATCTTTTAAATCCATGTGTTATTGAAAGACGTCAGGAGATAGCATTAGGGAGGAAAAACTTTAAAAAGTTAGCAGAAAAATCTTCCCAATTGTTCAATCAGATAAGTAATTATGCTGGTTATTCTCTTTGCCCCTCGCAATCCTTTATCTGTCTCCTGAACCCCCTAGAGGACTGACCTCTACAAACTGTGTTACTTGAGCTTCCTGACCTCTGTCTTAAGATTGGGTTAACCAATGGGAGACACCAACAGGACATCATGGGTAATAGAAATGATAAGTAAGGGAATTTCTTCTGCTCCCCCTCCCTGGTGGTCCATAGTTTTGACAGAAGCCGATTTTCCTCTACTAAGACCACAGCTCATATCAGGTAGCTACAGCTCTTGCTCATTTCTGGTAACACTTCTTTCTCCACTTGCCTTCCCGCTCTTGCTGATCTCTGGATACCTCGTCACCCTGCTTGGCTTCTGTAACCTCCCACCGGGTTATTTCACCTCGCCAACATTCACGTTATAAAATTAAACCCTTTGAATGTGCCATTTCCTACTAGACCATGACTGATGGAGTCATTAAAATCTTTTAAGAGATCATTCATAACACTTCAGGGATACTGTAAAGGATTAATTAGGTGGGGGAATCTAAATTCATGTAGGATATGTCAGTTAATAGTGGGAAAGTAGAGACTGTGCATAAAGACTTCTCTTGAGTAATGTAAAAATGAATGGAAGGAGAAATGGCATGATGTAAAGAAGAAAGAGCTAGGGAAGATTTTTCATGTATCTATTTATTTAGGATGAGGCAAAATTCAGCCTATAAATGTGTTCAACAGAATGCACCAACAGAAAATGAAAGAGTAGGAATTTAAGGCTCAGAAATAATAACCACTGGAGCCCTATCTCAGAGAAGTCAGGTTTAACACCCGCTAAAACCTGTGAAAGAAGTAGGGACACTTTTTCTGGAACAGAAATGAAAAATGTAAGGTTGGTGGAAGACAGAAATAGAATTAGTGATAGAAAACAAGAAAGCTGAGGGAGGTTATATCTGAGGGTCCCTCTTTTCTGGGCAATACATGATGAAGCAGTGTTTGCTAATACAGTCATAGGAAACCACATATGATTTCAGATAAACAGAAAAAGGGAGTAAGTTTGAGTTGTGAGTTTAACTTTATGAAATGGGTGTTGAGAAAGAGATTTTCAGAACTCTGCAATTTCATCTTTTATCTTGCAATGAGTAGGACAGATGAGAAAAGAAGAAACCACTGTATTTGTAGAAATTGCAATAGTCTAGAGCAAGAGTGAATGAGGGTCTGACCTGAGCAGAGAAGAGTGGGGCTAAATAAGAGGATGCAGCAGAGAGTCTCTTAATGCATTTACTATATGCACCGTGCCCAGTTTTACATAAGGCACAATGGAGACTCTACAAAGAGCAGACAACATACTTCCTACCTCAAAGGAGCTCACAAGCTAGCTGGAAAAGTAGAGATATATAGCAAGGACTGGAGTATCGAAACACTATCAAACTAGGGGTCAGGCCCAGATTTCTAATCCCTGCCTGCCACTAACTCAATATCAGATGATGCATCAGGTGATTTGCTTTGTCATCTGCACCTCAACTTCTTTATTTGACCAATGAAGAAGTTAAAAATTGATGGTTTCTTTGGTTTTTAAACACCACTCTTCAATAAAAGGAACCAGGGTTCCTTGGAGAAATTCCTAATGTGAGGGCTGGGGCAGGTAAAATAGAAGAAGCTGGAGGATCTTGCAGTGCCAAAAGGAAAGAAGTGCTCAACACACAAATAGATGGGGGCATGTCAAAGGAAATCAGAAGCCAACCCAAAAGCAATCCCAATGGCCAAACTTGAAGTAACTTGTTCAACAAAATAAATAACATGGCATTAGATTATAACCCAAAATATGAAATACTAGTTGGCTATCCTTATCTGAAATGCTTGAGACCAGAAGTTCTTCAAATTTCAGGCTTTCTCAGATTTTTGGAAATTTGCATATATATAATGAGATATTTTAGGGATGGGACCCACCCAAGTGTAAACATGCAATGCATTTCTGCTTTTTCTACACATAGCCTAAAGGTAATTTTATACAATATTTTAAATAATTTTGGGCAGGAAACAAAGTTCTGACTGCATTTTGACTGCAACCCATCACATGAAGTCAGGTGTAGCCTTCTTTCCTTGGGGCATCATGTCAGTGCTCCAAAAGTTTGGGACTTTGGAGCATTTCAGATTTTGGATTTTCAGATTAGGGAAGATCACTCTGTGACTCTATATGAGTGCACACCAATATCAATAAATGACTGAATAAAAAAAAATGAAGAGAAAAGTTAAATCTTTCTCACAGAAGAATTTCAAATAATATATGTAACTACACCCCCCACTAAAAAAAGGTGAAACTTGACACCCCTCTACACATACCCTGAGAGTAGACTAGGCTTAACGACTCAACCCCAAGCAACAGAATAGGGAAAGGGAAAAATAGTAACTTTACACTTTTCTCCTTTACAGGAGAAAGCTGGCCAACATGACATTAACCAAGTGATGAGTGTTAATATCCCTAGAAATGTCATGTGATTATCATATACCCTCAATAGAATATGATGAGGAGGGCATTTCACCTCTGTGGTCTTCTTCCCAGAAACCCATAATCCCAGTCTAATTACGAGAAAGACAGACAAACTCAGATTGGAGAACATTCTACAGGATATCTTGCCAGCACTCCTCAGGACTACCAAGGTCGTTTAAAAAAAAAAAAAAAAAAAAAAAGGAAAGACTGAGAAACTGTCACAGACCAGAAGAGACTGGGGAGAGATGACAACTAAATGCACTGTGCTACCTTGGGTCAAATCCTGGACTAGAAAGAGGACATTAATGAAAAAACAGATGAAAACCAAATAAATCCTGAAATTCAGTTAATTTTTAAAAAAAAATTGATGGTCTCTAAAGTCTCTTCCAGCTGGTAGCTATAATAATAGCATTTATTATCTAATTGCTTCAAAACTGTTCATATTGCTTACAAAGTGCTAAGAGCAATGAAGTAAGGGAACTATTAAAGTAGAATGCAAGGCTTTAATCAGCTTTTTCCTCCCTCTCTCTTCTGACTTCCTGTAGTTGTGTGTTTCAGTGATGTAGTGTATGATTAGTTCATTTTTGAGGCAATAGTGTAATAGTGAAAGTCTGCTGTCTCTTGTTACTTTCCCAAGTCAGTGCCCATCCTCTTTTCATAGTAAGAATGGACTCTAGTGAACCAGCAGGTTTCCATCCGTTTGCAGTCCTGAGCCATGGGGCTCCCGTCCTGTGCTATTATGCTCTTACACGGTTGCTATGGTGATGGTCATGGTGGCAGGCCTACCTTTGGCTCATTTGATTTTCCTGGACAGTTTCTTTGCTTTAAAAAAAAAAACACACACACACACACACACACAGTTTATGAAGCCCCAATGTGAAATCATGCTGGCCGTGATTCATGATATTTTCCTGAGACTCTATAATGTTTCTTTTTTCTAAATAAGCAATTTCAGGTCAGGTAAAAATGTGAGTAAATCATGCCTGGCTCTTGTTCCAGATGTATCAATTTCTGTTCATTCCCCTTTTCCCCCCTCATGGCTTTGGGACAATAAAAATAAGCAATGCCTCCACTCTGGAGCCTTTCTGAGTATGCAATATATAAATGGTGTACCGTGCAGGGAGCAATATTTCCTTACCTTGGTCATTACCAACCTTAGCGTTTTCTCTGGCAATTATCTGAAACAGAGCAATAACGTGGAGTAATGATCTTGGCACACTTGAGACCCTGGGAGGATCAAAGAGGCTGATGTGACAGTTCATGAAACAGGGAGGAAGCAAACCGTCCCCAACTGCCAACACTAACACAGCTATGTGCTTCAGAGTCTGGGAGAGCCCAGTTGCCAAGTGTCTGCCTGCATTTTCTTTGAGGGGGCCAGCCCCAGAGCAGGTCAGGAAAATTGTGGCTTTTATCAAGCAGACACCGTGGCTCTCTTTGAGGATGGCCAAAGACTCACTCACTGCTAGTAACTGCAACACATGTGGTCTTTTAAAGAGAGGACATGAATATTTTCATTAACTGGGAAAGAAGGTGCCCACATGAGACTTCATTTATTTGGGAGACTTAGGGCAGGGCTGAAAGGGGCAGGATGTTTATAAAGAAATTAACAGTGAGGGCTCTGGAGACAGACTGCCTGGGTTTTAATCCTGGCCCTTTAAGTTACCATTCTGTACAAGTTACCATTCTGTACAACGTAAGCAAATTCTAACCTCTCTGCCTAAGCTCCCTATCAGTAAAATGAAAGTAATGGTAATACCCACGTCACAGGCTGTCCTGGCGATTAACATGTGAGAAGTACCGAGAACACTGCTCGGCACATGGTAAGTACTCAATAAATGTCAACTGCTATCGTTATTTTCAGGATAGGAGGGTGGTATTCAAATCCTGGGCTTACACAAGGGGTTTTTCATTGAGAGAAGTCCACAAAGGTAGAAAGGGTAGTCCTTGGTGAGCCTTAAATGGACTTGGCCAAAGAAGTTTACATTTTTATGTAGCCTGAGTGACAGAGCGAGACTCTGTTTTTAAAAAAAAAAAAAAGAAAAAAGAAAAGAAAAAAGAAATGGGGCCTTCTGAGGAAAAAACTGGTAGTGCTGTGGATTTTGAATTAGAGGGATGCTGCAGAAACTGACCCTGAGAAAATATTCTGCTTTATGTCGAGCTCTTCCCCATATAACACAGAAAGATTTTTCTATCATTATTGTGTCCAGCATATAAGTATTAAAAACTAAAACATCTCGGTAATTCAACAAAATTTCTTAACAAAACACTAATTCCTCAGAGTTTTACAAGTACAGAGTACCTTTATATAGAGCATATTATAATGAAGCTCATAATAATTTTCATAACAAATATGATTTGGCAACTGAGAATTCTCTTTTAAGAAGATTCTGTTTTCCTAGTTCCATGCACTTTTTTAATGGTGGAGCTGACATTTGGATCTGTGCAACTATGTGTAAAATAGATCTTACACATTTTGGCCAAAAGGCCAAGTTATTTCAATTACACAAATGTATGAGAAGAAAGTCCAGTATAAATAGGTTTTTCAAATACTCCTCGAAATTAAATTCAAAATGTTACTCCAAGTGTAAGTCACAAATTCTACAAATAGAATGATTTGCAGAGGCCCAAATATTCCATTTACATTATATTTGGAACACAAAGCAACTTGAATTTAGGTCCATTTTTTTCTCTGTGTGTTTGTGTGTGTGTGTGTGTGTGTGTGTGTGTGTGTGTTTTATACTTTAAGTTCTGGGATACTTGTGCAGAACGCGCAGGTTTGTTACATAGGTATACACATGACATGGTGGTTTGCTGCACCTATCAACCCATCATCTACATTAGGTATTTCTCCTAATGCTATCCCTCCCCCAGCCCCACACCTCCTGACAGGCCCTGGTATGTGATGTTCTCCTCCCTGTGTCCATGTTTTCTCATTGTTCAACTCCCACTTATGAGTGAGAATATGTGGTATTTGGTTTTCTGTTCCTGTGTTAGTTTGCTGAGAATGATGGTTTCCAGCTTCATCCATATCCCTTCAAAGGACATGATCTCATCCTTTTTATGGCTGCATAGTATTCCATGGCGTATATGTGCCACATTTTCTTTATCCAGTCTATCATTGATGGGCATTTGGGTTGGTTCCAACTCTTTGCTATTGTGAACAGTGTGGCAATAAAGATATGTGTGCATGTGTCCTTATAGTAGAATGATTTATAATCCTTTGGGTATATACCCAGTAATGGGATTGCTGGGTCAAAAGGTATTTCTGGTTGTAGATCTTTGAGGAGTCACCAAACTGTCTTCCACAATGGTTGAAATAATTTATACTCCCACCAACAGTATAAAAGTGTTCCAATTTCTTCATATCTTCTCCAGCATCTGTTGTTTCCTGACTTTTTAATGATCGCCATTCTAACTGGCATGGGATGGTATCTCATTGTGTTTTGGATTTGCATTTCTCTAATGACCAGTGATGATCAGCTTTTTTTCATAGTTTGTTGGCCACATAAATTTGTTCTTTTGAGAAGTGTCTGTTCATGTCTATTGCCCAATTTTTGATGGGGTTGTTTGCTTTTTTCTTGTAAATTTGTTAAAGTTCCTTGTAGATTCTGGATATTAGCCCTTTGTCAAACAGATAGATTGCAAAAATGTTCTTCCATTCTGTAGGTTGCCTGTTCAATCTGATGATAGTTTCTTTTGCTGTGCAGAATTCTTTAGTTTAATGAGATCTCATTTGTCAATTTTGGCTTTTGTTGCCATTGCTTTTGGTGTTTTAGTCATGAAGTCTTTGCCCATGCCTATGTCCTGAATGGTGTTGCCTAGGTTTTCTTCTAGAGTTTTTATGGTTTCAGGTCTTACATTTAAGTCATTAACCCATCTTGAGTTAATTTTTATATAAGGTGTAAGGAATGGGTCCAGTTTCAGTATTTTGCATATGTCTAGATAGTTTTACCAACACCATTTATTAAATAGGGAATCCTATCTCCATTGCTTGTTTTTGTCTGATTTGTCAAAGAGCAGATGGTTGTAGATATTTGGCATTATTTCTGAGGTCTCTATTCTGTTCCATCGGTCTACATATCTGTCTTGGTACCAGTACCATGCTGTTTTGGTTACAGTAGCTTATAGTATCATTTGAAGTCCGGTAGCATGATGCCTCCAGTTTTGTTCTTCTTGCTAAGGATTGTCTTGGCTATAAAGGCCATTTTTTGGTTCCATATGAAATTTAAAGTAGTTTTTTTTTTTTTTTTTTTCTACTTCTGTGAAAAAAGTCAATGGTAGCTTGATGGGAATATCTTTGAATCCATAAATTACTTTGGAAGGTATGGCCATTTTCACAATATTGATTCTTCCTATCCATGAGCATGGAATGTTTTCCCACTTGTTTGTGTCCTCCCTGATTTCCTTGACCAATGGTTTATAATTCTCCTTGAAGAGATCCTTCACATCCCTTGTAAGCTGTATTCCTAGGTACTTTATTCTCTTTGTAGTAATTGTGAATGGGAGTACACTCATGATCTGGCTCTCTGTTATTGGTGTATAGGCATGCTTGTGATTTTTGCACATTGATTTTGTATCTTGAGACTTTGCTAAAGTCGCTTATCAGTTTAAGGAGAGTTTAAGCTGAGACGATGGGGTTTTCTAAATATATAATCATGTCATCTGCAAACAGAGACAATTCGACTTCCTCTCTTCCTATCTGAATACACTTTATTTCTTTCCATTGCCTGATTGCCCTGGCCAGAATTTCCAATACTTTATTGAATAGGAGTGGTGAGAGAGAGCATCCTTGTCTTGGGCCAGTTTTCAAAAGGAATGCTTCCAGCTGTTGCCCATTCAGTATGATATTGGCTGTGGGTTTGTCATAAATATCTCTTATTATTTTGAGATATGTTCCATCAATACCTAGTTTATTGAGAGATTTTAGCATGAAGGCGTGTTAAATTTTATTGAAGGCCTTTTTTGCATCTATTGAGATAATCATGTGGTTTTTGTCACTGGTTCTGTTTATGTGATGGATTACATTTATTAATTTGCATATGTTGAACTGGTCTTGCATCCCAGGTGTAAAGCCGACTTGATCGTGGTGGATAAGCTTTTTGATGTGCTGCTGAATTCAGTTTGCCATTATTTTATTGAAGATGTTTGCATCGATGTTCATCAGGGTTATTGGCCCAAAATTTTCTTTTTTTGTTGTGTCTCTGCCAGGTTGTGGTATCAGGATGGTGCTGGCTCATAAAATGAGTTAGGGAGGAGTCCCTCTTTTTCTATTGTTCGGAATAGTTTCAGAAGGAATGGTACCAGCTCCTCTTTGTACCTCTAGTAGAATTCGGCTGTGAATCTATCTGTTCCTGGGCTTTTCTTGTTTGGTAAGCTATTAATTACTGCCTCAATTTCAGAACTTGTTATTTGTCTATTCAGGCACTTGACTTCTTCCTGGTTTAGTCTTTGGAGGGTGTATGTTTCCAGGAATGTATCCATTTCTTCCAGATTTTCTAGTTTATTTGCATAGAGGTGTTTATAGTATTCTCTGATGGTATTTTGTATTTCTGTGGGATCAGTGGTGATATCCCCTTTATCATTTTTTATTGTGTCCATTTGATTTTTCTCTTTTCTTCTTTATTAGTCTGGATAGCAGTCTGTCTATTTTGTTAATCTTTTCAAAACACCAGCTTCTGGATTCATTGATTTCTTGCAGGGTTTTTTGTGTCTCTATCTCCTTCAATTCTGCTCCAGTCTTAGTTATTTCCTGACTTCTTCTAGCTTTTGAAATCGTTTGCACTTGCTTCTCTAGTTCTTTTAATTGTGATGTTCGGGTATGGATTTTAGATCTTTCCAGCTTTCTGATGTGGGCATTTAGTGCTATAAATTTCCCTCTAAACACTGCATTAACTGTGTCCCAAAGATTCTGGTATGTTGTGTCTTTGTTCTCATTGGTTTCAAAGAATTTATTTATTTCTGCCTTAATTTCGTTATTTACCCAGTAGTCATTCAGGAGCAGGTTGTCCAGTTTCCATGTAGTTGTGTGGTTTTGAGTGTGTTTCTTAATCCTGAGTTCTAATTTGATTGCACTGTGGTCTGAGAGACTGTTTGTTATGATTTCCTTTCTTTTGCATTTACTGAGGAGTGTTTTACTTCCAATTATGTGGTCAATTTTAGAATATATGTGATGTGGTGCTGAGAAGAATATATATTCTGTTTATTTGGGGTGGACAGTTCTGTAGGTGTCTATTAGGTCCATTTGGTCCAGAGTTGAGTTCAAGTCCTGAATATCCTTATTAATTTTCTGTCTCATTGATCTGTCTAATACTGACAGTGGGGTATTAAAGTCTCCCACTATTATTGTGTCTAAGTCCCTTTGTACATCTCTAAGAACTTGCTTTATGAATGTGGGTGCTCCTGTATTGGGTGCATATATATTTAGGATTGTTAGATCTTCTTGTTGCACAGATCCCTTTACCATTATGTTATGTCCTTCTTTGTCTATTTTGATCTTTGTTGGTTTAAAGTCTGTTTTATCAGAGACTAGAATTGCAACCCCTGCTCTTTTTGCTTTACATTTTCTTGGTAAATATTTCTCCATCCCTTTATTTTGAGCCTATGTGTGTCTCTGCATGTGAGATGGGTCTCCTGAATACAGCATACTGATAGGTCTTGATGCCTTATCCAATTGCCAGTCTATGTCTTTTAATTGAGGCATTTAGCCCATCTACATTGAAGGTTAATATTGTTTTCTGTGAATTTGATCCTGTCATTATGATGCCAGCTGGTTATTTCATGTGTTAAAAGCTGCTTTAAATTTTGTGTTTTTACTTTTTACTGATACATAATATTTTACATTTTAAGAAAGGTGGATGTGATGTTTTGTTACATGCAGAGGTTGTATAATGATCAAGTTGGGATATTTGAGGTATTTATCACTTTGATTATTTATTTTTTCTATGTGTTGGGAACAATTCAAGCTACTCTCTTCTAGCTATTTTGAAATACATAATACATTGTTTAACTATAGTCACTCTACTTTGCTGTTGAACAATAGAAGTTGTACCTTTTATCTAACTGTATGTTTGTACCTGTTAACCTACCTCTCTTCATCCCTGCTTCACCTACCCACCCTTCCCAGACTCTAGTATTTATCATCTGTTTTTAAAAGCCCTTCCCATCTTTTCTCTCTCTCCTATCCCTTTTTCCTTCCTTCTTTCCATCAATAAAGATGTAATAAGTATCTTCTCTCTGCTAGATACTGTACCAGATGCTTCCATATTTGTTTTCATCAGTCCAGTGTTTTTGGTTTGTTTGTTTTCCTATTAAAGCTTCACTGTCAATGATGATAGTAAAGAGCCCTGAATAAAGCACCATAACCGTTGTTTCATGAAGTTCTCTTATAAAGGCTCACACTTTATAAGAAAAGTACTATTGCAATGCTTCTTGGGGGATTCTCCGAGCATTCTTTGAGGCCTTCATGATCTCCCTTTTCAGTGAACCAAGTCCCCTCCAAAGACAGACACCTTTGGCGTCAACTAAGATTCTTAAGAATTGGATCCTGGTTGTGATTCCTATGTGACCTGAAGGTAAGCCAGTAACTCAATTTATCTCATATTTGGTTTCTTAAACTAATATTTTATGAATACTTGCCAGATAGTGCAAAATAAATAAAGCATATATATGGACAAATCATTTGATTTTGGATTCTTTAATAAAAGTAACAGAAAGGCAATAAAGTTAAGATTGAAAAAAATTGTTCTTTTAGTGTTGAATTCACTTCTTCCTTCATGGAGTTTTTCCACTTCCTTAAGGAGCTTAGAGTAACTAAAAAACAAACAACTAAGTGACTGGAAAGTAGATATTAAGAAAGAGTGGTGCAAATTCTGTGCATCCTATGATTTAACTAAAGAGATCATCTCATAAAAGAGCGACACTGAAAACTTCTGCAGAGACAATGCGGTGCAGTGGAGAGAGCACTAACTTCAGTGCCGGCTGTGAGACCTTGAACTTGTTGGACCTCAGTTTCCACCTCTACAAAACAAGGAAGTTACAGTAAAATATCTACAAGATCTTCTCTGCACAAAATGCCTAGGATTCTCAGGACCACTTAGCAATAGCCTTCAGTATAAATTTCCAACCATTAATTTGAAAGTTCTTAGAATTTAAAATAGTCATAATCTTGCAGTTCTGCTCTAGTCCACTTCAAACTCACACCTTTTGATGGGTTAGCCAGAGAACATAGTGTTTTCTCAGAGTTCCTTGTTCTGAGTAGAGTTACGCTCCAGTTCTACTGCCTCTGGTTTACTTATTGCACATTGTAGTAAAATTCGGCATCCAACTGTTTAATAAAACTCATTGAACCACAGTTGAAGGCTCCAGATTATTTACTACCTAGGGTCTTCTTAAATTTATTCCCACATAATAAGAGTGTGATAAAAGCTGAAAAAACATTTCTAAAATCTGTATTCTTTTTCCTGGAGGCAGCTGAACTCAGCTTTCAAGGTTTGACCATCTTATCAGTCATCAAAGAAATGTATGGCCAGGATCAAGTATATGGCTATTCTTGAACACTGCCATCACTTGTATCTAGGTGAAATTGAGTTGAATGAGCAAAGGAGACTGAATAATACTTTTTTTCACAGCGTTAAGGTTTAAGATAATTTATATAAAGTACTTGATATGTGGGAGACACACAGTAGGTCGTAGTCATTATCAAGGGATATGTTGATTTATTGAGCTCAATTCTCACCAAATCTCATTCCCACATAAAGTTCTTGCTAAACAGAAACCTGCACTTTCCCATAACTATCACGCTTTCTTTTGCCTCTGAGCCATTTCTTCTGCCTGTTCCAATGCCTCATCCCACTCTTTTTAACTGATGAATTCCTATTCAACATTTGGAATCTCAAGATCCATTCATAAATTCAACAGTATTTATTAGGGACCTGCTATGTCCAAGAAACTGTTCTTGATGTTGTGGATATATCAGGGAACAAAACTCATTTGTGTTTTCTCCTAACATGTCTTGTAATTACCAGCATGCTCATTTTTATCCCCACTGAACTGTACACTTGCTGGGAGTGAAGACAATGCCTCTCTTAAAAATGCAGCACTGAACAAAAGTCTGGCACAAAATAGCTGCTCAATAAACACTGAGCAAATAATATTAAGAATAAGAAATGAGAATACATAGAAAGATGAATGGGACAATACCTTGGTGGTGTTATTAGACTACTAATTACAACAGTAGCATATGAAGACACTATTCAGGCTGTGATCAACTGAACCCTAAAAACCTTTCTGATATTCACCATTAACTTTATTCTCAAAAATCACAAAACAAATGTATTAGTCCATTCTCACACTGCTATCAAGATACTACCCAAGGCTGGATAATTTATCAACAGAGGAGTTTTAATTGATTGACAGTTCCACCTGGCTGGGAGGCCTCATGAAACTTACAATCATGGCGGAAAGAGAAGCAGATACCTTCTCTACAAGGCGGCAGGAGAGAGAAAAAGCACATGTAGGAGGAAATGTTAAACACTTGTAGAACTATCAGATCTTGCGAGAACTCACTATCACAAGAACAGCATGGGGGAAACTGCCCCCATGACCCAATCACCTCCCACCAGGTCTCGTCATTGACACATGAGGATTATGGGATTATAATTCAAGATGAGATTTGGATGAGGACACAAAGCCAAACCATTTCAACAAAGGAGAATTATACATCTGTTTCAGTCTAGGTACAAGTTTATATTTTTCTAGAATTTTTATCCTTTTACCACAGAGGGAATTTTTTTTTAAACAAGCTTTTAAGAAAGCCACTAAGGCAAGAGAGAAAAAGGAATAGGACAGTTCCAAAGGAGCTGAGGTAAAGGCTAATGGGTCTTGCAGGGTATTTTCAAAAGACTAGTCAAGAGGGTGGCACTTGTGGAAAAGGAGCATGAAAGGAATATCATGGAAAAGGAAGAAAACCTAAAACAGCAGAAAGAAAAAACTTTTATTTGAAAAAAAAGAAGCACTATGGAGGAAAGACATCAACAATTAAAAACATGAAAACAGCAAAAACAGTAAAAGTAGTAAATGCGATTACAGATTATACATACAATTGTTTTATTTGATTTACTCAGCAGCTCTGTGGGTTCTGTAAGAGAGGTATCATCCTCCCCATTTCACAGATAAGGAAACCAAGGTGCAGAGACTTGCCTAATTACATAGCCAGTAGTCGAAGTTCTCTGACTTATGATCTAAGAATATTCTCACATAGAAAAGGGGAAAGATAAGATTTAAAAAATCAAAGATAAGAATGAAGAGAAGGCAGTGATTAATAAACGCTTGTTGCATGAGTGGGACAGAGATATATAACAGGAAAGACTGAAAATACAAATTTCAACTTCAATGGAGAATATTTCTCTGGGGTCCCTAAACATTTTCAAGACTTTGGCTCCTGACTCCTACAGATATCATTGTGGATATGATGTAACTCAGTGGAAGAAATCCCTATTCTTGTTTATAAATTAAGAGATTAATTAATAAATAGTAAGTCAATTATTATTTGTTGACCACAGTATCAGTCAGGGTTGAAGCAGGAAAGAGATGGCTCACTTAAAGGGTAAAGAGTATTTAATGAAGGGACTATTTACACATTTGGAGGGAGGGAGAATAACAAAGGGACTGTTCATAGTGGGAAGTGGTCTTTACTCTTGCACCCCGAGGGCAATGAATGAGAGGGAGCACAGATCCCAGTGGGCGCTGCAGCCATGAGACAGGGCTGCTTGACAAGAGCTGAGGTCTCTGGGTCTCTGATAAGAGAATGCAGCCATGATGATGAGAGCAGAGAGAAGGATGCCGTGCCAAATACCTTCTTTTCCAAAAAAAGATAAAATCAAGAAAGAAAGATAGGAATAAAGGGAAGAGACGAAAGACTGTACTACTTCAACAAAATGTGAAAAAGGAGGAAAAAACATCTTTCTTAAGGTGTGGGAATTTAGAAAATGGGGAAATATATACAAACTTTAGTTATATTTTCCAGTTTTGTCCATTCATTCTGCAACAGTATAATGAATCTACTACACTGCAGTCATTCAGAAACCTTGGGGTTAATGGGACAACAACACAAAATCCCTGCCCCCAAAGAAATCAGTCCACTAGGATACACATGCAAGTGAACAACAGCAACAAAACCAAAATAATATAATGTTATAAAAGATACACACACAATTTCATGGTGCAAAGACAGCAAGTGCTATTCTTGGTAGAGCTGGAGAAGATTTGCAAGTGAGAGGGACATCTGAATGGCATTTTAAATCAGCAGTTTTGCAAGACCAGGGAAATAAAGGCATCTCAAGTATGGGGAGTGGCTTGTGTCCAACTGTGGAAACTCTAAAGGACCTGATGATTTAAGGAGCTGCAACAATTCAGCCTGGCTTGAGTTTGGGGTGGTTGTCAGGGAGTATTACACTAAAGACCATTAACTTGACTCTAAATAACAGTTGCAGACTTTAAAGCAAGAAAGTGATATGGTTACATTTATGTATTAGAAAGACCATTACTGAAGTATTGTTTCCAATTTAAGGAATGGAAGGGGTGGGGAGGAGGAACAGTCAAGTATAAATTTATTTCCTCTAAATTTCTATCTTTCTGTCAGTCACTTTTTTCGTCTTTATTGTATTTGCTTGATTTTTTTAAAAAGGGGAGCGCATTTTAATGAGATAAGAAGAGGAGAAGTGCTGAGTGAAAGATGGGGTTTATTTTCACATTGGTGTCATTGCCTTGCAGACATTCTGGTAAGGTCCTGCAGGTAAAGGAGCTCTCCTACTCAACGACTGACCTTGGTAGGACCATCGCCACCGAACTGCATTCAGGGAATTTCACTTCTCTTTTCCTTCTAGATGTGGCCAGTCCATCAGCAAAGCCAGGAAAGAGCTATGGGAAGGAAGCTTCATCCCCTACCCACTGCATCATTATTGGCAACAGTAAGAAGCAGAGCTGGGAATTTGAGAAGCAAACCAATGCCTTCTGCTTCTCTTCATTATTCCTGACAACAGATGGAAAAGAGGCAAACCCTCACCTTCTGTGGTCGCTTCTGATACTCATCCGGGAACCTCATTCTCAGTAGCTACAGATTTCCCTAATCACTCATCTTAACTTAACTTGACACTGCATTTTAGTACCTTTCATGAGAAGGGTCTTGGGAGGCCGTAAACCTATGTTCCTGGGAAAAGAATATACTGCATTAAACAGAGCAGGAGAGGAGCTGCAGATTTCCAGCTCTCACAGTTTGTTCGCTTGCGGAGACTAGGCTGCAATGTGCTCTTGAAATCACTGGGGTGGGCCTTGTTTCTGAGGAAATAAAGAGGCCCCAGAACCTCCCAAGTGAGCGAAGAATGATTTCCAGATACTCAAATGGAGTGGCCTTCTGGCTACATGAGCTGGATGTGCTTGGCAGTCTTTCCATCTGGCTGGCCAGTATCCTGAGGTTAGCAAAGCAGAAGGCAAATCTTTGGGGAGCTAAAAGACATGTGCACGTGCCAGTATTTTTGACAAATGCTCAGTTAATTGTTTTCTATGATTCTTCTCCCGAGACACAAACTGTGTGCACCAGGCATCAAGAACTATCCCCATCCCACCACCCCAGATCCCAAGGGAAACTTCATAATTACACACATTTGGGCCAAGCATGTACCCCACAGGAAATGGACAGATCAGCCCCTAGGGATGAAAGAATGATGCAGGGCATGGGAAAGCAGAGAAATCTCCTGAGTGAGAAAGAAGACAAATTCACATAAGCCTGAGAGCTTATATACCAGTAGGAGAAACTCGGAATTTCTTGTCAGGATACTAAGGAAATGGTGGTCAGAAGAGGCCTGGGTAAGTTGATGAAAAATCTGTATTGTTCTATATCTGGTAAACAATTTAGTATTTGGAAACCACAACATTCCAGGATGGAACTCAATTTTGGATCAGTTACTGGAAATAGTGGCATATACAATGGGTTCCAAAACAGATTATGCATAAGTAGAGATGAATCAGGGGTCTAAACTTTAAAATCCATGATCTTCATGAATGTTTTTTTCCAGATCTAGTCCTTTTACGATTTTGTCTCTTTTTTGTTCTACAGCTTTTTCTAGTTATATTTAGGTCCTGCCATTTATTCATCAAATATTTTGTAGTTGAGCACTGTGTAGGATGCTTATGTACTCTGCTCTTGTTGAGTTACAAAGCTTTAGAAGATATAATTCTCTGAATGAATGTTAACTGGATGAAAATCTCACCTGTACACACCAATGTTGCTTATCAGAGCAACAGACTGGAATAGTAAAGAGCCCCAGTTCTACTACCAACACTGCTGGAGAATTGGCTTCTGCAGAAGATAACTCAATTTCAACTTACGGTATTTTTGTCAAATGTTTTGAATCAAGAGATTTCTGCACTAGGTATAAAATCTAAACTCTCTATATATGTTTTTAAAGTAATTTTTGTTTGCTTCCACTAAAGGTAGATTTTACAAGCAATGACAACATAACACGTCAAGTCAATTTAAAGATCTGCAATCTAAATAAGTTTCTTTAAGACAACTAAGATAATGAGTTACTTATTTAAGGATTGATTATCCATTCTCTTTGGAATTCAAAATTTTCAGAGAGAATAGAAATTCCTCAAAAAAAAGTTGAATTTAAAAGGCATTGAAATCATAAAGATGAAACAGATATGTAGTTGGTTAATAGATTTTACATGCCTGAGAAAATCTGTAAATAACTTCAATAAAATGTTTACTGAAAGAACAAGAGTACAAGAGAAGCAAGTATCAACAACAATGACAAATCTAAAAAAAAAAAAAAAAAAAAAAAAAACTTGAACAAAAAATTTGTCATCAGGAAATAAATGAGTCAGATGAGAAGCAGTATTGGTAAATTCAAGTTTAAAAATTTGACCAAGACATTCAATATAAGAAGTAGAAGTCGAACAAAATGAAATAAAGGCAAGAAAAAAAAAGTTTGAGGCAAAGGCAAGTAAAGGAAAGAGATTGAACTCATTTTTGCTTTACAAAAATATTTTAAAAATAAAAACTTCATGACTGTTTAAAATCACATTAACTTATTTTAGAAAAAAAAATGCTTTATTTTGTTTTGGCTTGTTTTTCAACCAGGAGATAGCCCAGTTTGTGTGAAATAGAAATACCAACCAGAAAGTTTTGTTGGATTAAAAATATATCACTACAGCTCTGAAATTAGTATAAGGCTAATTAGTATAAGGCTATGTGCATAGAGTGCCCTTTAATAAGCAGTAGTAAAACATTTTAGAATGCTTTGTTTGAAAAATAAAAAAATCCCTCAATGAAGCCTCTTCCAGACATATGTCATGGGTTTTTTTGTTGCTGAATTCTTCCATATTAACAAACTAAGTTGCTCTTCCTTTCATTCCTTTGGCCACAGGACAGATGAAATTCACCAAAGTCTCTACCACAGACATTCTCAGATGGTCCTAATAAAAAGAAGAAACCCAAACCAGAACTGGTGGTCCACATTGTGAGAGTTGCTGAATATCATCACAAAGCAATAATTATCCAACAGCATGCTTGGTGGCTCAACATTCTGAAAGGCAAATGTCAAGGGCATATAGTCTCAACCATATTGCTATTGGGAGCTCATGTTTTTTGTGTTGGGTGGTCTTGTGTTCTGCCTGGTGGTCTTTCTCCTGCCTGCTATGACAGCACTAATGATTTCATGTACACAGTATTCACTTGTCTCCCTGTAGTAGTGCATGACAAGTCATAAAAGACAGACTGCCCAGAAATGACACTGCAGTATTCCAGACATTTTCTCTCTTGGTGGTGACAGTTCCAAATCAAGCTGGCTCAGTGCTTTTAAGTCAAAGCATTTGTCTAAGTGGTGGTTCAAAACACAGTCTTAGATCTGGAAAATCAAACTAGGCTCTTCTCACTTCTCGCATCACTGCTGGTAATAAATATTCAACTGCCGGACCACAGATAGCAGATTATGACAGATGACACAGAATAGAATCCAACTCTTTCTTTCTTAACTGTGAGGAACTCATCTTTTGGTTAGAGAGATTTCACTACCTTTTAATAAGCGTAAATAGGTCATTTTACAAACTTTCTTCCACACTCACTCAGGATTTTTTTCCCAAATTCCCACAAAGAGTAGCAAGGGAAGCTTCATAGCTGCATAGAATATTAATATAATTTCTGTTCAGAGGATCAAAGTATCACATACTCAAAAATCAATCCAGGCAGTTATCCCAGCTTTAACTCTAAAGAATATATTAGAACATTCTTTATCAGAAGTTGACCTACAATTCTGGATAGGGCAATCAGACCAAGAATTTACTCTCCATAGACTTGGGGCCATCAATTAGATTAGGTTTGGGGAATTCAGTGCTCTCCCCATAAACCACCCATCCCAAGTGATCTTCCTGCAAAATCCTACATTCACTACCTCTACCATTCACTGGCCATTTTATTACTTTTGACCTTTTATTGTGGTTACACTTTCATAATAATTCTTTTGTTAAACGAACATAAATTGAGTCTCTATTAAACCTTTTTAAGACCTAGAAAAAGCTTCTAAAATGGAGTGATACTTGAGCTGGCCATTCTAAGTGCTTCTATCACATCCTTAAGAAATATTTGATGCAGAACCTGCCACGCTACATTGTAATCATTTTGCTTCATTGACTGTTTCTCCTGCTTTATTATAGGTTCCTTGAAAACAGATACCAGACATATTTATCTTCTCATATGAGTGCCTAAACTCTGTGCCTGGTTCAAAGCACAGGGTCGATACATGTTTTCATGAGTAGATTAAACTTGGCCCATTGGAGGGGAGAGAGTGATTACAAGGACAAATAAGATTTAGTTTTATCCCTCAAGGTCTTTCTGAGTTAGCACATGGCTAGGTACAGAGTAGATGCTCAATAAATGCTGGTTGGTTAGTCAATTCTCAGACAGTTATTTTCCTTCAGATAGAAAGACAAGGTTACCAAAATGAATATATACCAGCAAAGCCAGTTATGGTTTTATTTTGAAATATCAATACCTTTCCTCACTTCACTCAGGACCCCAAGTACTAATGAACAAGAAAGAAACAAAGCATAGGGATTGCTTATCATACCAAACATAATATCAGAAGCCAAAACTGAGACACATAGTCTTACACCAGTAGAGGATTTTTTTTTTTTTTTAAGACAGAGTTTCTCTCCTGTTGGCCAGGCTGGAGTGCAATGGTGCAATCTCAGCTCACTGCAAACTCCTCCTCCTGGGTTCAAGCCGTTCTCCTGTCTCATTCTCCTGTCTCAGCCTCCAAGTAGCTGGGATTTCAGGCATGTGCCACCCACACCCGGCTAATTTTGTATTTTTAGTTGAGATGAGGTTTCTCCATGTTTGTCAAGCTGGTCTCAAATCCTGACCTCAGGTAATCCACCCGCCTCAGCCTCCCAAAGTGCTGGGATTACAAGCGTGAGCCACCACACCCAGCCTCGAGGATATTTTAAAATAGAACCATTCTGGATCAACCAAGGTGTTTTGGTCTGTAATATGCCTCAAGAATTTCCAGTTAGACCTTGACAATTATATGAGAAAATAAATATAAAAATACTTTAAAACTGTATAACACACAATGAAAAGATAAGTGCTATAAATAGAACATGTATTTCTGCATTAAAAATACATGGACCAATTTGGTAAGTGCACACATGAAGAAATAGTGATTTGAGACATTCCCTAATTCACTTATACTCTTTTTTTATTAAGTAACTTAAAGCACAGGATCTATTGTAAAGTCAGAACTAAAAAGGACCAGAGAAGAAGAGGAAGTAGGTGACAGAAGAGTAGAATATTGTAAGAGGAAGGGACTTGGTACAGAATTACACAACCCAATAGAGAAAATTAGAAACTTATTCAACATCTATTAAACAGACTTTAACTGAGTATCACTGAGTGTCTCTGAGGTCCCAGACATGAAGCTAAGAGCTGTGAAGTGCATCAAGATGAATAAAATTCAGACTAGTGAAAGAAAGCTTATAGTCTGCGGGTTGGGGGGGCAGGGGGTGGGGGGCTAGGGGAAGGGAAAAAAAGACAAGTATGTATACAAATATATCAGAAGGCAGAAGTAATTATAGCTGGAGGAGAAGTTCAGATAGAGTGCTGTCGTAATTTAAAGGAAGAAAACATCTCTTCATTAAAGGATGCTTCAGGGTAATTTCATAGAAGGGATGTTATGTAAGCTCAGTCTGAGGTACAAGAAATTCAAGAGCTAGGTAAAGGATGAAGAACACTACATTTGGAATTAACACTATAAGAAAAGCATAGAGGTAGGAAACTTACTAGCTATGTTTAATAAGCATCAGGTACTCCATTTTGTCTAAAGTTTAAGGTATGCTTGAGGACATAGTGAGAAATGAGGCTGAAGAGTAGACTGTGGCTAGGTTATAGACAGTAGCCTGGAATACTAAGCCAAAGGATTTGGGCTTTATTCAGCCATCTCTGGGAGTTACTCAAGGTATGATAGGATCACAGCTGTATTTTTGAAGCTTAATCTAGACACAATAAAAGTAAGTTAGGTGAAAAAAGATTGGAAGCGGGAGATAAATTTAGATGTCATTAAAAATGCCAGTACAAAACTTAATAAACATCTTCAAGAAGGAGGTGACTGCTATAATATTCTGATATTTGCCATGGTCTACTCAGGCTGATGTAACAAAATACCATAAACTGAGTGGCTTACAAACAACATAAATGTATTTCTCACAGGTCTGAAGGCTGAGATGTTCAAAATCAAGGTGCTGTCAGATTTGGTGTCTAGTGAGGCTTGCCTTCTGGTTCATAGACAGTGCCTTCTCACTGTGTCTTCACATGATGGAAGGAACAAGGCTGCTCTCTAGCACCTCTTTTATGAGGGCACTAATCTCATTCATTAGGACAGAGTCTAATCATCCCCCAGTTAGGCCAACCTCCTACTACCATCACCTTGGGGGTTAATATTTCAACATATAAATATTGAGGGGACATGAATACCCAGACCACAGCAATAATATTAAATGTGACAAATACTGCTGTCTTGTAGAGTCAATGTAGGAATGAACCATGAAAGATTAGAAGGGAGGCCGGTATGAATTGGGACTGAGGTGAGGAATGACACCTGAAGGAATTTAGTGTCAGGTATGAACAAACACCATAGGAGCAAGATGCTTGCAATCTTAAGTCATACATAGGGTCTCATGACAGAATTAGGAAGGAGAAAGATGAGACACGATGGCAAAACAGAAGCCTTCAGCAATCATCCCTCCCATGGAAATACAAAATTGAATAACTGTTCACACAAGAAAGCACCTTCATAAGAACCAAAAATCAGGCGAGTGATCATGGTACCTGATTTTAACATCAAAGCAAGGAGACACTGAAGAGAGTAGGCAAGAGTCTTGAATTGCTGACACCACCCCTCCCCTATTCTCCTGCAGCAGATGTGTGGCACAGATTGAGAATCTGTGTGCTTGCAGGAGGGAGAGTGCAGTGATTGTTGTACTTTGCATTGGAACTCAGTGCTGTCCTGTCACAGAAAGCAACATTGAGCAGAATACAACCAGCACTCAAGAAGAATGCATTTAGACCAACCTTAGCCAGAGGGGAATCACCCATCCCAGCAGTGGCAACCTGATTTCTGGCAAGTCCCACCACTGAGGGCTAAAGTGTGCTGCAGTTTTAAATAGACTTAAAAGGCTGCCTAGGCCACAAGTACTGCAATTCCTGGGCAAGTCCTTGCGCTGTGCTGAGCTTAGAACCAGTGGACTTAGGATGCATGCAGTCCTACTGAGACACCAGCCAAGATGGCTAAGAGTTTTCTTGCATCACCCCTTCCCAACCCCAGGCAGAACAGCTTGCAGCTCCAGGAGGAGCTCCTTCCCTCTGCTTAAAGAGAGGAGAGAGGAGAGTAGAAGACTTTGCTTTGCAACCTGGATACTAGCTCAGCCACACTAGAACACCCAGCGAAGTCTTGAGGCCTCCATTCTAGGCCCTAGCTCCTGGTTGACATCTCTAGACACACCAAGGGCCAAAAGGGAGCCTGTTGCCTTGAAGGGAAGGACCTAGTCCTGGCAGGGTTCATCATCAACACTCCACTATCAGCAATGGACAAATCATCCAGACAGAAAATCAACAAAGATACACCAGACTTAATCTGCACTATAGACCAAATGGACCTAATAGATATTTACAGAACATTTCATATTATGGCTACAGAATACATATTCTTCTCCTTAGCACATGAATCATTCTCAAGGATAGGTAATATGTTAGTCCACAAAACAACTCTTAAAAATGTTTTTAAAAATTGAAATAATATCAAGTACTTTCTCTGACCACAATAGATTAAAACTAGAAATCAATAACAAGAGGAACTTTGGAAACCACAGAAACACATAGAAATTAAACAATATACTTCTGAGTGGCCAGTAGGTTAATGAAAAAATTAAGAAGGAAATTTTTAAAATTCTTGAAACAAATGAAAATGGAAACACAACATAACAAAATGTATGGGATACAGCGAAAGCAATAAGAGGAAAGTTTATAGCAATAAACACATACATCAAAATAGCAGAAAAACTTCAAATAAACAACCTAATGATGCATTGTGAAGAACTCGAAAAGCAAGAGCTAACCAAACTCAAAATTGGGAGAAGAAAAGAAATAATAAAGATCAAAGCAGAAATATGTGAAATTGAAATAAAAACAATACAAAAGATCAATGACACAAAAAGTCATTCTTTTTAAGTTAACATTAACAAACCTTTAGCCAGACTAAGAAAAAAAAGAGAGAAAATTCAAGTAAACAAAATCAGAATTCAAGTAATGAAAAAGGAGACATTACAACTGACACCATAGAAATTCAAAGGACTATTAGAGACCACTATGAGCAATATATGCCAATAAATTGGAAAACCTAGAAGAGATGGATGAATTCCTAGATACATACAACCTACCAAAATTGAACTGGGAAGAAATCTAAAACCTGAACAGAACAATAACAAGTAAGACGATAGAAGCAGTAATAAAACATCTCCCAGTAAAGAGAAGTTCAGGACCCACTGCTGATTTATGCCAAACATTTAAAGAAGAACTAATACCAATCTTACTCAAACTGTTCCAAAAATTACAGGAGGAGGGAATACTTCCAAACTCATTCTACAAGACCAATATTACCCTGATACCAAAATGTAGAAAAAGACACACCAAAACAAATAAACAAACAACACTATAGGCCACGATCCCTAATGAACATTGATGCAAAAATCCTCAGCAAAATACTAGCAAACTGAATTCAGCAACACATTAAAATATCATTCATCATGACCAAGTGGGCAAGGATAGTTCAACATATGCAAATCAATCAATGTGTTATATCGTATTGACAGAATGAAGGAAAAACATATGATCATTTCAATTGACACTGAAAAGCATTTGATAAAATTCAATATCCCTTCGTAATAAAAATTCTCAAAACACTGGGTATACAAGGAACATACCCCAATAAAATAAAAGCCATATATGACAGAACCATAGCTAGTATCACACTGAATGGAGAAAAATGAAAAGCCTTTCCTCTAAGATCTGGAATGCTACAAAGATGCCCATTGTCACCACTGTTATTCAACATAGTATTTGAAATTCTCACAACAGCTATCAGACAAGAGAAGAAAATAAAGGGCATCCAAATTAGAAAGAAAGAAGTCAAATTATCCTTGTTTGCAGATGACATAATCTTATATTTGGAAACACTTAAAGACTCCACAGTAAATCTATTAATATTAGAACTGATAAATTCAGTAAAGTTGCAGGATACAGTATCAACATATGAAAATTGATAGTGTTTCTACATGCCAAACAGTGAACAATGTGAAAAAGAAATCAAGAATGTAATCCCATTTACAATAGCTAAAAATGAGACAACTAGGAGTAAACTTAACCAAAGAAGTGAAAAATCTTTACAATGAAAAGTACAAAACATTGATGCAAGAAGTTGACAAGGGCACAAAAAATTGAAAGATATTTGATGTTCATGGACTAGAAGAATAAATATTGTTAAATTGTTCATTCTACCCAAAGCAGTCTATAGATTCCATGTAGTCTCTATCAAAATACCAATGACATTCTTCACAGAAATAGATAACACAATTCTAAATTTTACACAAGACCATGAAAGACTCAGAACAGCCACAACCATCCTGAGCAAAAATAAACAAACCGGAGAAATTACGTTACTTGACTTCATATTATACTACAGAGCTACAGTAATCAAAACAGCATGGTACTGGCATAAAAACAGACACACAGACCAATGGAAAAGAATAAAAAACTCAGAAATAATTCACACATCTACAGTGAATTTTCAACAAAGGTGCCAAGTACAAACAATGGCGAAAGAGCAGGCTCTTCAATAAATGAAGCTGGAAAAACTGGATATCCACATGCAGAAGAATGAACTTGATCCCTATCTCTCACCATCTACAAAAGTAAAATCAAAAATGGATTAAAGACTTAAACCTAAGACCTGAAACTATAAAACTACTACAAGAAAACACTGGGGAAGCTCTTCAGGACATTGAACTGGGGAAAAATTTTCTTGAGTAATATCTCCAAAGTAAAATGGGCAAATAGGATTACATCAAGTTAAAAAGTTTCTTCACAGCAAGGGTACAATCAACAAAGTGAAGAGACAACCTAAAGAATGGGAGAAAATATTTATAAACTACTCATCTGACAAGGAATTAATAACTAGAATATATAAGGACCTCAAACAACTCAATAGGAAAAAATGTAACAATGCGATCAAAAAATGAGCAAAAGATCTGAATAGACTTTTTGAAAAGAAAACATACAAATGGCAAACAGGTATATGAAAAGGTGCTCAACATCACTGATCATCAGAGAAATACAAATCAAAACTATGATGAGATATTATTTCACTCAAGTTAAAATGGTTTTTATCCAAAAGACTAGCAATAATAAATACTGGCAAGTATCTGAAGAAAGGGGAACCCTCATACACCAATGGTGGGAATGCAACTTAATAAAACCCCTATGAAGAACAGTGTGGAGGTTCCTTAAAAATAGAACTACCATGTGACCCAACAATTTCACTACTATTTATGCAAAAGACATGAAATCAAAAGTCAAAGAGACATCTGTCATTGCATATTTATTGCAGCACTACTCACAATAGCCAAGATTTGGAAGCAATTTAAATGTACACCAACAGATAAATGGATAAAGAAAATGTGATATATACACACACACACACACACACACACACAAAGGAATACTATTCAGCCATTCAAAAGAATGAGATCCTGTCATTTACAACAATATGGATGGAAATGCAGGACATTTTGTTAAGTGAAAAAAGCCAAGTACAGAAAGACAAAATGTGCATGTTCTCACTGATTTGTGGGATCTAAAAATTAAAACGATTGAACTGATGGAGATAGAGAGTATAAAGATGGTTACCAGACACTGGGAACGGTAGTTAGGGGGTGATATGGTTTGTCTGTGTCCTCACCAAAATCTCATCTTGAATTGTAGTTCCCATAATCCCCATATGTGGTGGGAGGGACCCACTGAGAGGTAACTGATTCATGGGGTCAGTTACCTCCATGCTTTTCTTGTGTTAGTGAGTGAGTTCTCATGAGATCTGACAGTTTTACAAGGGGCTTTTCCCCTTTTGCTTGGCACTTCTCCTTGCTGCCACAATGTGAAGAAGGAGGTATTTGCTTCCCCATCTGCCATAATTGTAAGTTTCCTGAGGCCTCCCAGCCCCGTGGAACTGTGGGTCAATTAAACCTCTTTCCTCATTAAATTATCCAGTGTCAGGTATTTCTTTATAGCAGCATGAGAATGGACTAATACAGTAAATTGGTACTAGGTAATGGGGTGCTGCTCTAAAGATACCCAAAAATGTGGAAGCAACTTTGGAACTGGCTAATGAGCAGAGGCTGAAACAATTCGTAGGGTTCAGAAGAAGACAGCAAAATGTGGGAAAGTTTAAAACTTCTTAGAGACTTGGAAGGCTCAGAAGACAGGAAGATGTGGAAAAGTTTGGACATTCCTAGGGACTTTTTGAATGGCTTTGACCAAAATGCTGATAGTAATATGGACAAGGAAGTCCAGGCTGAGGTGGTCTCAGATGGAGATGAGGGACTTCTTGGGAACCGGAGTAGAGGTCACACTTGTTATGCAAAGAGTCTGTCAGGATTTTGCCCCTGCCCTAGAGATCTGTGGAACTTTGAAATTGAGAGAGATGATTTAGGGTATCTGATGGAAGAAATTTCTAAGCGGCAAAGCATTCAAGAGGAAGCACAGCATAAAAGTTTGAAAAATTTGCAGGCTGACAATGTAGTTGAAAAGAAAAACCCATTTTTCTGGGAAGAAATTGAAGCCGGCAGCAGAAATTTACATAAGTAATGAAAAGCCAAATGCTAATGCCAAGACAATGGGAAAAAATGCCTTCAGGGCATGTCAGAGACCTTGGTAGCAGCCCCTTCCATCATAGGCCTGGAGGCCTAGGAGAGAAAAATGATTTCCTGGGCTGGCTCCAGGGCCTCCCTGCTATATGCAGCCTGGGGACACAGTGCCCTTCATCCTGGGCACTCCAGCCATGCCAAAAAGGGGCCAAGGTACAGCTCAGGCCGTGTTCTCAGAGGGTACAAGCCCCAAGCCTTGACAGCGTGAGAAGAGACTAATATAGGGGGTCAGTGGAATAGAGAAGGTTAGTGGCTACAAAAATATAGTTAGATAGAATGAATAAGATCTAGTATTTAACAGCACAAAAGGGTGACTACAGTCAACAATAATTATTGTACATTTTAAAATAACTAAAAGAGTATAATTGAGTATAATTGCACTGTAACATGAAGAGATGATAAGTGCTTAAGGTGATAGACATCCCATTTACCCTGATGTAATCATTACACATTGTATGCCTGTATTATACACTTAAGCACATTGTATCTTATATTAGAAGGTAATAAGTTATATTTAATAGATAAAATAGAACAGTCAGAGGGACCACATAGATGGAGTTGGGTTTGAGGCAATTTACCATTTTAAAAAGGAGATCAGAGTAGGCCTGGTTGAAAAGGTGTGATTTGAGCAAAGGCTTGAGAGGGAGGACTAGTTATCCATCAGAGTATTTGAGAAACAAATGCCTCAGATGTAAATGCGAGTCCAATTGCCTTAAAGTAGAATGTTCTTGCTGTATTGTAGGAAAAAAATGAGACCAATATGGCTAATGAAGTAAATGAGGGGGATAATATTAGAAGATGAGATGAAAGAGTAGGATCATGTAGGGTCTTTTGGCCATTGTAAAGACTGACTTTTTCACTGAGTAGTATGTGAAGTGAGTGGAGGATTCCAGCTCAAAAAGTAACATGATCTGACTTGTATTTTAAGAGCATCACTCTGGTTGCTAAATACGAAATCGCAGAGATCATTTTGGAGTCAAGTGTAGTACTCCAAGTGAGGGACGATAATGTCTTGGCACAAATTAGTAGTAACAGAGTTAGCGAGAAGTGATCTGATTCCAAATCAATTCTGATCCTAGAGCCAGCAGGATTTCATGGTGAATAAGATATGGAATGAAAGAAGAGAGGAGTCAAGGATGACTCAATATTGTTAGTCTAAGCAACCGGAATGATAGAGCTGCCAAAAATTTAGGTGGAGAAGATTACAAATAGGGCAGGTTTGGGAAGGTGATTAGGAGTTCAATTTTATACATATTATGAGCATATGGAAATAATACAGAGACATTTGAAATTTAAGACAGAAAGCTAGTGAGATAAATTTTGGAGTCTAGTATACTCATAATAGTAAAAGTATGAGACTGGATAAGTTTACCAAGGGAATGAATGTGGACAGAGAAGAGAATCCAGATTGTTGCAATATTAATAGTTCTGGAAAAAGAGGAGGAACCAGCAAAAGAGACTGAGTGTACCCAGGAAGGCAAAAGGAGGATCAATTGATTATGTTGTTCTGGAAGCCAAGGGAGCAGGGGGTATTGAGGAAGAAGGATAATCAACTGTGTCAAATGGTATTGCTATATCAAATAAAATGGGCACTGAGAATGACCACTGGATTTATCAGCAAGGTCATCAGTGACTTTGGCCACTGAAGTAGTTTTCATGGAGTCGTGAAAGCAAAAAGCTGAATGGAGTAAAATTATGACAGAATGAGAGGGAAAATACTAGAGACAGCAAGCATATACAACTCTTTGGAGAAGTTGTTTTTGTAAAGAGGAGCAGGAAATTATGTGGTAGTAGGAGAGAAAAGTCAAGTAAAAAGTGAATTTTAGAATTTTTTTGTTCCTTTGTATTATGGACTGAACCGTGTTCCCCAAAATTCACAGGAGGTACACATGGCAACCTAGTACCTAGGAATATGACTGTGTTCAGAGATATGGCCTTTAAAGGACAAATTAAAATGAGGTTGTTAGGGTGGGCATAATTCAATCTGACTGGTGTCCTTATTAGAAGAGGAGATTAGGGCATACAGAGATGCACACACAGAGAAGAAAGACTAAAACACAGTGAGAAGACAGCCATCTACAAGCCAAGGAGACAGACCTCAGGGGAAACCGAACCTGTCAACTCTTTGATCTTGGACTTCTAGCCTTCAGAACTGTAAGTAATGAATTTTTGTTGTTTAAGCCACCCAGTCTGTGACATTTTGCTTTGGCAGTCCAAGCAAACTCACATAGTCTTTTTCTTTTCTTATTTTTTTTTCAGATAGAAGAAATAAAAGCAAGTGTGTGTGTTTAGGAAAAAAACAGAGGGAAAAAATATAATTTAGAGGAGAGAGGAGAGAACTAATGGAAAAAATTTTTGTTGAGAAGGAGAAAATGGCTGGGATCTGTCTCTACTATTCATTTTTTTAGAGCTCCTCTTAGCCTGAGGCCTCAGTCAAACTCTAAAATAAATCTTTCCAGATTTTTTAAAACAGATATTGTAGTAGAATCAGTAAACTTAATAAGGAAGAAGAAGAGATTCTACCAAATCTGGATTTCTAGAAGACTTGTGGATCCTTTAAGATGAATGGATCAGAAAAAGAGAAATTGCTTTTAAGTAAAGGAGAAAGAATCAAGGAGACAGGAAAAAAGAAATGAGATGATTTTCACTTTCTCAATGAGGAGTCTCAATTTGGTGAGACACCTAGAGAGAGATGTTCTTGTGGCTGTTGAAACTGTTGAGAAAAATTTAGCAAAATGCAAAGAAAGAGATGAAGTAAGTCTACAAGCAAGTTGTTTCTTAAAGATTATATTTTTCATAAACAGTTTGCTTACTATGAATAGTTCCTGCTGGCACCACCACCACTGACTTTTCCTAAGGACATGCAGTAGTTATCAAAATAAAGTCATTAGCTGAAAAACAGTGGTTTAATAAATGGAAAGGTGGTCAAGAAGAATTTCCAGAAAAAGGGATGGGGAGACAAAAATGGCTATTCAGTCTCAGCATCTTCAAGACGTTTAACTACGGGCTTAGGATGGCATATAAGATAAAGGTACCAACACTGGGATTAAAGAGCTGGGGTGAAGAAACACAAATCATCTTACTATCAAATCGCATAGTATTCCTGGAAATTAGAAAATCTACGAAAACTAGTTCCATTGTGTGATGGCAGGAGAATCTTGACATAATGAAGCCAAGAGATTGGATTCACAATAAATGTATTTTGAATTGGTTCAGCCTGTCACAATGAGTTAATACCAAAAGAAAGACTGGCACCCAGGACTCCTGGCTCCTAGCCAGGAATCTACCCACAAAACTATATTCCCCATGTTTTTATTTTTTATCTTGAGTTTATTCTCAATGTCTCTTGCGTGCGCCCTCTCCCTCTTTTCTCCTCCCCCTCCTGTTTTCTCTCACATTCCATAGACGACCCTTGTCCATGTCGTCCATAAATCACTCTATAATGGTGCCCCTTTGCTGGTCTCTTCTTTAAGTACTCAAAGAAAGAATATGGCAGAGAACCAGGTCTAAACGTTAAGGGAGATAATTGAAGGTCATTCAGCTGAAAATAAATCATATTTATCCATGGCTTTCTTTACCAGAGCATCTGGTTTCCGTTAGCCAGCATGGTGTCCTCTGGTTCTGACTGTGGTGGCCGACAGTAACCACATTTCTTACTAAAAAAGAAAAAAAGTGCCTTTACATCTGTTCCCGAGATATTTTAAACTCTTCCGTGTACAAAACTGTGCTCTGAAGTTACATCAACGCAGACTAAAACTTCACCGTGTTAGGTACTGGTGACTTTGAGTGTGACCCTGGGCATCCTGTCTGTTCCTTTCTTTTTCTATCAAAATCAATCATAGAATTAGATTAGGAAAGCTAAAGTCAACTAGTTTATCTTACTAACTCCTGCCAGAACTTCACACTTCTAAGCGGGTTTGGATTTATTCTACTGTAAATATATTTTCTGTTCTTATCTCTATGGATAGATTAAGCTATCAGAGATAGGCACGTAATCTTTTTTATTTTTATTTGTGTGTGTGTGTGTGTGTGTGTGTGTGTGTTACATTAGCAATAGGAACTCAATATCTATGTAATCCATAATCTCTCTCAGCCTGCCTGTTAATAAATGCTCCTCTATTATTACCTATTAGCCATCTTTCAAGAAAAGTATTGATTAAAAGGACAAGAAAAAGAAAAAAAAATGAGAAATAAACATTTCTTACCACAGGCTAATTCAGGAAAAACTCAAAGTACGTAAATGTTGGGAAAACAGAATTCTGAAGTAATCAGAATCAATAGTAGATTAATTTTGACCTTATCTTAAGATGAATGATATTGCAACTATTTTATTTATTTATTTATTTTATTATACTTTAAGTTCTAGAGTACATGTGCACAACGTGCACGTTTGTGACATATGTATACATGTACCATGTTGGTATGCTGCACCCGTTAACTCGTCATTTACATTAGGTATATCTCCTAATGCTATCCCTCCCCCCTCCCCCCACTCCACAACAGGCCCCAGCATGTGATGTTCCCCATCCTGTGTCCAAGTGTTCTCATTGTTCAGTTCCCACCTATGAGTGAGAACACGTGGTGTTTGGTTTTCTGTCCTTGTGATAATTTGCTCAGAATGATGGTTTCCAGCTTCATCCATGTCCCTACAAAGGACATGAACTCATCCTTTTTTATGGCTGCATAGTATTCCATGCTGTATATGTGCCACATTTTCTTAATCCAGTCTATCATTGATGGGCATTTGGGTTGGATCCAAGTCTTTGCTATTATGAATAGGGCCGCAATAAACATATGTGTGCATGTGTCTTTATAGCAGCATGATTTATACTCCTTTGGGTGTATACCCAGTAATGGGATGGCTGGGTCAAATGGTATTTCTAGTTCAAGATCCTTGAGGAATTGCCACACTGTCTTCCACAACGTTTGAACTAGTCTACAGTCCCACCAACAGTGTAAAAGTGTTCCTATTTCTCCACATCCTCTATAGCACCTGTGGTTTCCTGACTTTTTAATGTTCGCCATTCTAACTGGTATGAGATGGTATCTCACTGCTCTTTTGATTTGCATTTCTCTGATGGCCAGTGATGTTGAGCATTTTTTCATGTGTCTGTTGGCTGCATAAATGTCTTCTTTTAAGAAGTGTCTGTTCATATCCTTCGCCCACTTTTTGATGGGGTTGATTTTTTCTTGTAAATTTGCTTAAGTTATTTGTGGATTCTAGATATTAGCCCTTTGTCAGATGGGTAGATTGTCATGGGCAAAGACTTCGTGACTAAAACACCAAAAGCAATGGCAATAAAAGCCAAAATTGACAAATGGGATGTAATTAAGCTAAAGAGCTTCTGCACAGCAAAAGAAACTACCATCAGAGTGAACAGGCAACCTACAGAATGGGAGAAAATTGATGTTGCAACTATTAATAGTAATAGCTGAAATGTATCGAGTGCTTTCTACATACTATGCCTAATGCTTTAGGTCCATTATCCCATTTATTCTTCACAACAAATCTATGAGGTAAATAATATTCTTATGCCCATTTTATAGAAAATAAAATTGAGGCTTATAATGATATATTTGTGGCTTATAATATATATTTCCAAAAGGAAATAGATGGCTTCCTAAAAGTAGGTTAATTAGAGGAAAGTTTATTAAAATGACTATTTACCAAAATGTAGGCAAGGTGTAACTAAATCATAAAGAATAGTGCAGTACCTTTTTATAAGCACTGCTGATTCTATGGCCTGCTGTCAACAAATATATGATAGTACCAATGCTTATAAAAGGGTGCTTCATTATGCCTTCTTATTTTGTTGAGGCCATTGTCATCCCCAAACCTGGAAGAAGGAAAGGAATAATTACTGGAAGCCAGAAAGAGAGCTAAGTCAGGAGGGCACCTTGGCAGGATCCCTCTTTGTAGATGGATGCAGGCAGCCTATAGAAAATGGAAGGGAAGAGTGGAGAAATAAGCATCTCCATTTTCATTCTCTTCCTATGCTCTAATTTCCTGCTGAGGCTTCCTATTAGCTAAAATCTACCAGAAGTCCCAGATCAAGGCAGCATGTGGATAAAATGCACAGAGGTCAGACTACTGGGACAGAGAGCAAGGTGGAGAGAGTGGAGAATGGATCTAGATGGTTACAATCACTTTGCAAGGTCACAGTGATGGATTGGGTCACTAACTGGATCAAAGTCGCTAAGTAATGGGGCAAAAGTTCAAATTCATGGTTGTCTGACTTTAGAGCCTAGGCTTTTAACCACTATGCCCTACTGCTAGGGCCTTCAAATGGCAAAAAGAAAGGAGATCATTCCAGGGAGCATAAAGATTATAAGAGGTAGAGAGGCAGGAGTGTGCAAGGCAATGACATTTACTAGACGTGCAACTTCCAACAAAGACTTCTCTGAATCTGTTTTCTCATCTATACAATGTGACTACATCACAAGATGTAGTCTTTTTCTCTCAATGAAGCTAATATAGTCAATTTCATTATAACTATTCCGACACAGTCTTGAATACAAATGAATTACCCAACCTCATGCTCAGAGACAGGATCTCTGCTCTGTCAGAGCTTAGTACATAGTGAAAAACTGTGTACTCTGTAAGCTACACATTATTAACCCAGGGTCAGAAAGAAAGTGGCCATGAAAATTTCCAGTATTTTCTCTTACTCTTTTTACTTCACATAATAGAGGTACCCACTCATTTCTCCAAACACTACTTAAGAAAATCTGTTTCCATAGCAATAGAAAAATTAGGAAACCTGGTTTGATTTACTAAAGTTTCTTCATTCTGTAAAAGGAGTCACTTTAACATAAAGATCAATAGCAGTAACTTTACAGAGGATTATTTCTGCTGACAACAAATGTGTATGATAGTAGCAGTGCTTATAAAAGTACATATGGTTCCAAGTCCCTGTTGGATCTAAAGATATGTCTTATAGTAGCTTACAGAATTTTCAGGAATTTCTTGTGCCAAAAACAAAGGTGATAAAAAGGACTGCAAATTGAAGAGAAAGCCAAGAGAGCTGGGGTCAAATAGAAAATGCAGATCAGGAGAAGTTTGGAAAGAAGTCCAAGGTTGTAGCAGAGGGCTTTGGTTTCATTGACATATGATGCAACAGAGCATCAGACTGAGTGAAAAACCAAATTGCCAACGTTTCAATACAAGGACAGGAAGATATCATCTAGTTTGTTTCCTGGAAATAAAAAGAAAGAGAAATGGAAAACATGGAAAAATAAGAGATTTAAAAGATCAATTCAGAAGATCCAACATCCAACAAATAATAGATTTGGGAAGAGAGAATAGAATAAACAGAAAAATAATCAGACCGATAAAACAATACAGTTTGCCCATACCAAAGAACAAATACAAAATGGATGGTTCTATAAAATGCAAAGTAATATAAATGAACAAAGACCCAAACTTAGGAAAATCATTATAAAAATTTAAAACATAAAAAATAAAAAGCTGATCATAAAAGTCTTCAGAGAGAAATGCAGACATCTTGTCAGTAAAACTATATAGTACTAGAGAACAAGCTCTTTGAGTTCAAGGATCAAATTTTTAAATCTAGAATCTCATAGCTAGCCAAATTATTTATCAGTATGAGGAGCAGAATAAATATATTTTAAGAAAGGAAAAGACTCCAAAATTGGATCTCACATTCACCCTTTCCTAGACCGTCACTTACTGGAATAAACCAAGAAAGAGGAAGACATGGGATCCAACCAATTGTGTATCCAATGCAGGAAGACATAACATGGACCCCTGTGAGATAGCAATGTAACTAGTCCAGCCAATTAGGCAAGAATTCTCTGGGGAAGGTCTCTGGTCAAAGAGGGGGATGGCGGGTAGCAAGAAGCATTGATTGATAGCTGTTTTTTTTTTTTTTAAAGGGTGAGGAAAATTAAATAGAATAAATATTAAAATGTAAGTCTCAGAAAACTAAGACTATGAACTATGACTAAGACTATGAACAATACAAAACACATACAAAGCAAATAAAAAACTTCAAAATAAATGTTAAATGAGAACTATATAAGAAAGGCATAATCCAAATAGAAATGCAACCAAGGCCAGGCGCGGTGGCTCATGCCTGTAATCCCAGCACTTTGGGAGGCCAAGGGGGGCGGATCACGAGGTCAGGAGATCGAGACCACCCTGGCTAGCATGGTGAAACCCCGTCTCTATTCCACATACAAAAAATTAGCCAGGCGTGGTGGCAGGCGCCTGTAGTCCCAGCTCTTCAGGAGGCTGAGGCAGGAGAATGGCGTGAACCCGGGAGGCAGAGCTTGCAGTGAGCCAAGATCGTGCCACTGCACTCCAGCCTGGGCAACAGAGCAAGACTCCGTCTCAAAAAAAAAAAGAAAAAAAGAAAAGAAAAAAAAAATGCAACCAAATAGAGGCATGATTTTCACCTGGAGGTATGGATCAGGGAAGATCTGGAGACAGGGAGGCCAGTTATGAAGCTATATCAGTTATCCAAGTGAGAGGTAATGGTGGTCTGATCCAAGGTCATGGCAGTGGGATAGAGATAAGTGGGCAGATTTTAGAAATATTTAGACAAATTGGGAGGTCGATATCAGAGAAGGAAGTGTTAAGAAGTCACCATGGTTTTGATTTAGAAATCTGAGCATAAAATAGTACCAGTCACTGAGATTGGCAACACTAAAGGAGAGAAAGGGTTGGAAAGTACAATGCTAAGAACATGTGAGTCTGAAATGCTGAAGGAACATCCACAAGAAAAATGACACATTAATAGCTGGGTATATTCTCTGGGGCTCTGGAGAACAATCTGATGTAACATGTGATATCCTAACCAACAGGAAAGGTTGGGTTAATAGTTAATGGCTGAAGGTTCTCTGAGCCAGACAAGCAAAATATCAATTTTAAAACTTCTAGGGCAAGTAATTTAGAATAGTAAGCAATAAAACATATGCAGAACCTTCCTCGAGCTATGTTCCATGTAGTTTTGATCCATACAGGTGCTGAGTTTAAAAGAATGCATTTCATCCAACCACAATAATTTCAGAATAACAAGTATTTTACTTGTGTTTTCAAAAATTCCATGAAGTTGACACATATTCCTTTAAGAATAGTTACTTATTTCTGGACCCAATCCATATTTCTCACAGACTACAGCCAATCTCCTTAAACATCCCTAAAAAACTCATCCAGTTTTTATCTTGTACCTCTTGTTTCCCCCCACACCACCTCCCCACCACCCCCAACCTACCACTTTTTTCTCAACCCTCCATCACAAAATCCCAAAAATTATTCAAGCAAATCAGGACTATAGTTGTAGAGTGGGGAAAAGAAATAGCCAGAAGTCAGCCAAGCTTGAGTCCTTTTTAGTGTTAGGGACAAAAATCTCATTCTGTATGCATTATTTCTAAATAATGTCCCAGCACCATTAAGCATTCAAAGTGGTTCATAGAAAAGTGCTTTCCAAAAGAGATCCAGCTTCCTGTCCACCAACAGGCCTCACAGGTGATACAATTCTAAATTTGGCCTTTACCTTGTCAATGTATCTCCACCATCATCTGTCCTGAGAAGTCTGTCTCAAACTCACAGGAGATTGAAGTTTAACAATTCAATTAGACTGCTTCTCCTCCCACCCATCTTGAGAGATATTCCTTCCAGAGTATAGAATAATGATGCTTCCCCATTCAGGGTACCACCTTCTCATTAGCGGAACAGTTCATAATAAAAATGCTACTGACTGGCTGGGCGCAGTGGCTCATGCCTATAATCCCAGCACACTGGTAGGCCAAAGAGAGAGGATTGGAGTTTGAGACCAGCCTGGGCAACATAGCAAAATTCTGTCTCTACAAAAAATTTTTAAATATGGCATGTAACTGTAGTCCTAGGTATTCGGGTGGCTGAGGTGGAAGGATTGCCTGACCCGGGTGTTGGAGGCTGCAGTGAGCTATGATCATGCTGCTGTACTCCAGCCCAGGTGACAGAGTGAGACCTTTTTTAAAAAATTGCTATTTGGCTGCCAGGCGTGGTGGCTCACGCCTGTAATCCCAGTTCTTTGGGAGGTCAAGGAGGGCGGACCACGAGGTCAGGAGATCGAGACCATCCAAGCTAACACAGTGAAACCCCGTCTCTACAAAAAATACAAAAAACTAGCTGGGCGTGGTGGCGGGAGCCTGTAGTCCCAGCTACTCCGGAGACTGAGGCAGGAGAATGGTGTAAACTCGGGAGGCGGAGCTTGCAGTAAGCCGAGATGGCGCCACTGCACTCCAGTCTGGGCGACAGAGTAAGACTCCGCCTCAAAAAAAAAAAAAAAAAAAAAAAAAAAGATCAAGACCATCCTGGCCAACATGGTGAAACCCCGTCTCTACTAAAAATACAAAAAATTAGCTGGGCGTGGTGGTGGGCGCCTGTAGTCCCAGCTACTCGGAGGCTGAGGCAGGAGAATGGTGTGAACCCGGGAGGCGGAGCTTGCAAAGAGCCGAGATCTTGCCACAGCCTGGGCGACCAAGCCAGACTCTGTCTCAAAAAAAAAGAAAGAAAGAAAGAAAGAAAAAACAGAAAAGAAAAAAATTCCATTTGGCAAGCAGAGAATAAAAACAAATGGAAATACATATGATCTTAAGCCAAGTTTCATATTTATGCTATAGGTGGTGCTGTGGGTGAAGGATCACTGCCCCACAATACCCTGAATTGAGTGCAGTCTGTGTGTGCCCTACTTCCCAGTCTCCAGGCTGCTCAACCGTAGTTCTCTCTTCTATTTATCCAGACTGGCTGTCTTCCGTGTCCTCAACTTTTTCTCCATGTAAAGTACAATACAATTGGGTTTCAATTACTAAATTAAAATCACATTCTGGAACTGCCTGCTTGAAATTACACCCAGGTGACCTTAACTGGAGTTTTGTATGTTCCCAAACACTTCAGCCACATATTTATAGTCTCCATACTTACTCCCACAGATGGCGAACTTCCCCCATTTCCAATGTAAGAGGAAGCATCTCACTGCTGTCCCCATTGCATTGCTGCCATTCAACAGAACAAAAATCTATTAATCTCTCTCAGGCATGTTGAATCAACCTCCCCCCTCTCAATTTGTTTCAAATCTACGCATCTCATTACTCGAAAGTCATGGAAATGTAAAAATAAAGAACTTTTCATTTGTATGTATCAGGGTCACCAGTCAAAGCAGATACTAGTTAAAATATTTGGAGAGGGCCAAAGTCTGATTTGGGTATTAGTTGGAGCTTTCTACGAGATGCTTTCATAGATTTTCCCCTTATTTTGCAAATATTACTTTGACGCAGCACAAATAGAATTCATGTTTCACAATTCACACAACTGATTGACTTGTTTCATGCTCTATAATAATTCCAGCTGCTATTTTACCTTTTATCCCTTCTCTCACAGTGTTAGCCTATCACTTGAGCATTTTGGAGGAGGGGTGGGACTGTGTTAGAACACATCTGGCATGTAGTCAACCTGATTATTCAATATGGCGGGATAATCATTGGCTTCCTGTGCCCTCTGGCTGGACACTTCCTGCCAATCTTCTCCAGGTCTCACAGCGCTCCCTCCTTGTCAGTGGCAGAGACACAGATGTGTTTAGAGGCGGAAACACAGAAATAATCATTTAGTTTGATGACACAAAGGCTGAGTGAAAAATAATTCACCTGGACAGATAAGAAATGAGGTAGAAATGGGGAGAAGTTTTTTAAGACTAAGAAGAGAAGAGGAAAGGGGTATATAATGGATTCTTCGTTTCATATTCTGGCTCTTTCATGCCTCCCATTTAAGATATCAGCAACAAATTTCACTTAGGCTTCTGGCATCATTTTTGCTTAGAGTCTTGGGTCCTGGATGGAAGTCTGGAAAAGCTATTTAGATGTTAGCTCTTCCTCCAGCACTCCCACATGCACACAGAGAAACCCATATCCAGACATGATGGCACACCCACAGAGAAGCCACATGTGCACCTAAGAACACATGGACAGGCAGACAATAAAAACGCCCAATTGCAGCAGAACCACGGAAGCTACAGATGCCTCATTCTGCAGACACCACATGTGCTTGCATTCTCACACCCACATAGACACAAAGACCCATATACAGATGCCACAGCCACACCCACAACCCTTATTTACTCAGCTATGACTTTCCCCTACATGCCTTATTTGAACACAAAACTATCTCTAATTAGAATTTCCCAAATCCATCTTTGACTAATTGAAGTAATTGACTAATTGCTGTCTATGCAGCATCATGAAAACTCAATTCCTGAACTGCTCAAAATAACTGAGTGAAAGAGAAATAAGACACTGCTCACTAGGCAGCTGGGGAAACTAAACTTTGGGAAGCTAGGTGGAAGGGCTGTCAGGACTAATAAGTGCCCCACTGAGATTTCCAGTAGACAAACATCTGGATGATCTGGAAATAGTGACAATGCAGTAGTTACTAAGATGATCACTGACACTAAACAGAGAAATAAAATGTGACCTACTGTGGAAAGAAAATGAACTTTAAAATCAAACAGATTCAGATTCAAATCTAGCAATGCCGTTTACTAACTGTAAACTTGGGCAGGTTATATTTAATCTCTGAGTATCGATTTACACAACAATAAAATCTACTTTCCAGTACTCTTGTCAGACTTAAATGTAAAGATATACATAATGTGGCTCTTGCAGTGTTTAGCTTCATAAACATGTTTGCTTTTTGTTATTAAAGCTGTTCACGGCGGGGCGCGGTGGCTCACGCCTGTAATCCCAGCACTTTAGGAGGCCGAGGCAGGTGGATCACGAGGTCAGGAGATCGAGACCATCCTGGCTAATATGGTGAAACCCATCTCTACTAAAACTACAAAAACTTAGCCGGGCATGGTGGCGGGTGCCTGTAGTCCCAGCTACCCGGGAGGCTGAGGCAGGAGAATGGCGTGAACCCGGGAGGCAGAGCTTGCAGTGATCCCAGACAGTGGCACTGCACCCCAGCCTGGGCGAAAGAGCGAGACTCCGTCTCAAAAAAAAAAAAAAAAAGTTGTTCACAAAATTTCCTATGCACTGTCTAGGCAAAGGCAAGGCTTTACTTTTCAGACTCTCTAAACCAAAATAAGATGATATGCTCACTCTTTCCTCAGAGTAAAGTACCACTGGTAGGTAATATTTGATAGGGAAATAAATGAATGAATAAATAGCTGAATGTATAGAAGGATAGAACAATGAATGGGTGGATAGATAGATAATGGATGGATGAAGGTGACTTTTATTGTACATTGTTCTTGTTAAAATTACCAATATTGAGCACTGGATCTAGATTCAGTGGTCCTAGTGCTGTAAATTTCTCAGTCTAGGAAAGATGCCTAGACAGAAAAATTCTAATAAAATGAGAGAAGTATTCCAAGGTTTTATTATAGGAGAGGAAAAAAGGTAACTTCTGGGGAGCAAGGGAATAATCCGAGAAAGTTCTTCAAAGCAGTGATATGTAATATAGGTCCTGAAGAATATGTAAGAGCTTATTGGACAGCAAATGAGGATAAATGCTTTATTTATTTATTTATTTATTTATTTATTTATTTATCTATTTTCAGACGGAGTCTCACTCTGTCGCCCAGGCTGGAGTGCAGTGGCGCGATCTCAGCTCACTGCAAGCTCCGCCTCCCGGGTTCACGCCATTCTCCTGCCTCAGCCTCCCGAGTAGCTGGGACTACAGGCGCCCGCCACCGCGCCCGGCTAATTTTTTGTATTTTTAGTAGAGATGGGGTTTCACCATGTTTGCCAGGATGGTCTCGATCTCCTGACTTCGTGATCCGCCCGCCTCGGCCTCCCAAAGTGCTGGGATTACAGGAGTGAGCCACCGCGCCCGGCCGATAAATGCGTTTTATGAAGAAAAAGAACACGGGCAAAGGGAGAGGACCCTGGAAGGTGCATACCTGGGACAAAATGAGGAGGAGGCATAAGCAGAGTGACAAAGCTCGAAAAGTAGTTTGGGGAACTAGATTATGGAAGACCTCATATGAAGAGTCTCTTTTCATACATTATTATCTTTAACACAGAAGGTGGCAGGCAGGGAAGGAGCACAGTTCAGATGTGTATTTTTAAAAGATCACTCTCACATAAGCATGAGGACGGATTCGAGCAGGAAGAGATTGAAGCCTGGACAGTCGGTTTAATTTCTTATCCTCTTTTACATGCATATCTTAATGGTTTCCAAAAGGCAGGGAAACAGAATATAAGAAAGGGATATATTCAACATAAAATTATTAGATAGAATTGGTAGGAATTTGAGAACTGATTGAATTTGTGGAGTACGAAGGAAGAGTCACAGATGACTAAGAATACAAACATACGTGACTTGGTAAATGTTTCATTAACCAAAATAGAAGGCAGCTCCAGTTATTTATTGCTGCATAATGATTTACCTCAAAACTTAGTGACTTAAAATAACACAATCATTTTATTATCACTTCTTATGGTTTGAAAGTTGATTGTGCTTAGCTACATGCGTCTTGCTTGGAATCTCTCATGTGTTGCAATCACATGGTGGCTGAAGCTGGAGGCATCTCCAGGCTTCCTCACTCATATGCCTGGACGTTCATATTGGCTTTCAACTGGGGCTTTACCTAGAACTGATGACCATTGCACCTACATGTGGCTTCTCTTTGTGGTCTAGGCTTTCTCATAGCATGGTGGCTGGATTCCAATAGCAAGTGTGCCAAGAGAACCAGGTGGAAGTGAATGGAAATTTTATGACCTAAGCTTGGAAGTTACATGAATTCATTTGTGACTCCAGCTACTCTGTGGTCAGGATAGTCACAAAGGTCCACCCAGGTCCATGGAGAGGACACATACCCCTAGCTCTCAGTGGAAGGAGTTACAAGGGCACACTACAAAAAGGATGAACCATATATTGTGGCAGTCATCATAGGAAAACATAATCTGCCAGAGCACACAGATGGAAAAGCAAGTTTGAGTTCTGCTTTGGATGTGTTGTATTTCAAATGCTGGTGGGACACTCAGATAAAGAAGATAAATGAAAAACAATAAATTTGGCTTTGGAGTTTAGGAGATTTGAGAGCTATCGGGGTATCTATGGTAATGGAAGTCATGGGAGTAGATGTTATGGTTATCTAGAGAATAGAGAAGGAAAGAGAAAAGGACCAGAAGGGAAGAGAAGGAAAATCAAGGGAGGGAAGGAGTGGAGAGGGAAGGGGAAGGAATGAGGGGAAGGGAGGAGAGGCCTGTAAATCTTCTAGTGCTGCTAAAACAAAGTACCACAAACTGGGATTAAAACAACAGAAATATATTGTTTCACAGTTCTGGAGCCTAGAAGTCTGAAAACAAGGTGTTGGTAGGGCCGTGGTCCCTCCAAAGCCTCTAGTAGAGAAAATCTCCTTGCCTCTTCCAGCTTCTGGTAGCCCTAGGTGTTCCTTGGTGTGTGGCAGCATAACTCCAGTGTCTGTCTCTGTCTTCACATGGCTGACCTCTCTCTGTATGTATCTACGTCTACATTTTCCTTGTCTTTTAAGGACACCAGTCCTATCGGATTTAGGGCTCACCTTACTCCAGTATGACCTCATGTTAACTTAGCTAATTACAGCTGCAGTGACCCTATTTCCAAACAGGGTCATATTGTGAGGTACCAGGGATTAGGCCTTCAACATTTTGGGTGGTGGGCGTGGGGAGATAGAGGGACGACACAATCAACCAATAAAAAAAGGGGAGGATAAGAAAGGGAAGGAGTGGACAGAACCAAAACTCTAGGGATGCCATAATGTAAGGATGAGACAGAGAGAAAGGGACCACTGGGAAAAAATTAGAAGGAACAATCAGAGAGGGAGACATGCATCAAGGGTTTGCAGATGGAAGAAAAAATGTCAAAAAAATGTTGTCAAACAGTATTCATTTTTAAAAAAGGACTGAATAGCTTCTATTTGAGTCATGAACTGGGAGGTTATTAGAAACTTTTGTGGGATCAGATTTAGTAGAGTAGTGGGGGAAGACGCCAATCTGTGAGACACTAAGGAGTGAAAAGAAGATGAAATGGCAATAGTCAGGCTACATAATGGGAGGGTGAGATTTCACAGAAACTTCTTTACCGAGCTTTCCCCAAAGTTAGCACTAGCAATCTGGTTCTCCTGTTAGCCCAATTCCACATACAAAACTAAAAGAAAAACTTGAAAGTCAAAGGGAGAGAAAAATGACATAATTGTGGAGAGCAAGCTGGGACTTCCATTTTTGGAGCTTTCTTGTGGTTTCCCTATAGCTGGAAAAGTGGCTTCCTGGGTATGGTCTGGTCCAGGATAAATGCATAATGGAGAGCTGTTCACAAAAGAGAGAATTACAAAGGCAGGGATGGGACACTGCACAGAGAAAACAAGTGATTAACTTAAGGAATAATATCAAAGGTTTGGAGAATGGAAGGAGGCTGCAAATGCCAGGAGAAAAAGGATGTGGCCAGAGCTGGGCTTAATTGTTTATTTCCTAGATGCCTAAGGAGCATCCAAGCAGAGAGGCAGTTCTGGGCAGCTTCCTTTAAAACTGTAGTTTCTATGAGAGACTGGTCAAAGCACACTTTTTAATTTTCCAGCACTCTTCAAATACCTGTTCCACCCACCAGACCCAAGCTCCTCAACTGTCTTGTTCATCTCTGAATCTCCTGCTCCTCTTCCACATTTTATTCTCATACTGCTCTGCTTTCTTTCATTAAATATTTCTAACTTTTGCTTTTCTCTATTCCTTTTCCTCACCTCAGAGTTGGTCTAATCATGGCACAAATAAAGGAGTACTCTGTTCCACATCTTTTATGAAACTTTTGTTCCATTTACAAAATGGAGGTTATTAGTCTTGACTCTTGATTCTTGAGGCAGATAAGAATTTTGGTTTGGGATTTGCTTCAGAGGGAGTTTTGTTCTAATTGTTGTTTGAGTGCACATGGTACTAGTGATCCATCTCCCAATTTGTTAGCTTACTGGGAGGAAGAGGGTAAGGGTGGTTGGTAAGCCCATTTATTCCAACCTGTATGGGATAATAAGCAGAAAGATATCTTCAAATACTCAGATGAAAGAACAAACAGTAAATGTGTTAAGAAATGTAGCTCGCCACACATTATACAAGTACTGTAACTCATATGAAATATAATGAGTGATATAACTTGGGAGGCCATAGAGCACAGTGAATGAGAGGGCAGATGCTGGAGTCAGACGCTGTTGGTTCAAATTTTACCTCTCCTGGAGCTTATTATTCAATGTCTCTGTAAATCAGGACCCACAGTCATAAAGTGGAGATGACAGTAATAATAACACCAAACCCATAGAGTTAATAAGACTAAATGACTTAAGATTTTAGAACAATATCTGGCACATGGCAATACTATGTAAATGTCATTTATTATTATGCAAATTAACTAAGTACCTGAAATTAGTTTTGTTTTAATTGACAGATAAAACTGTATGTACAGTCATCTGTCACTTAACAGGTCTAAGAAATATGTTTTTAGGCAATTCTGTGATTGTGTCAACATCATAGCGTGTACTTACACAAACCTAAATGGTAGAGCCTACTACACACCTGAGCTATTGGGGGTAGCCTATTGCTCCTAGGCTACAAACCTGAATAGCATGTTACTGAACTGAATACTGTAGGCAATTATAACACAATGGTATTTGTGTATCTAAACATATCTAAACATGGAAAAGGTAAAGTATTATAATCTTATGGGACCATCATCTACGTGGTCTGCCATTGGCTGAAACATCATTATGTGGAACATGACTGTATTTATCATGTACAACATGACTTTTGAACTATATATACATAGTGGAATGACTAAGTTTAGCTAATTAACATATACATTACCTCACACAGCTATCGTGTTTGTGGTGAGAACATTTTATATCCACTCTTGTAGCATTTTTCAAGAAAACAACATATTGTTAACTATAGTCACCTTGTTGTACAATATATCTCTTAAACTTATTTCTCCTACCTAACTTAAATTCTGTATCCTTTGACCAACATTTTCCTACCACCCTCCAACCACCCCTACCCCTGGTAACTACCATTCTACTCTCTACTTTTATGAGTTCCTTTTTTAGATTCCATATGAGTGAGATTATGTGGTATTTATCTTTCTGTGCCTGGCTTATTTCACTTAACATAGTATCCTCCAGGTCCTTCTATCTTGTTGCAAATGATAGGAATTCATTTTTTATGGCTGAGTCGTATTCCATTTGTGAATATATACCACATTTTCTTTATCCATTTATCTGTTGATGGACACTCAGATTGATCCTATGTTTTGGCTATTGTGAATAAGCTGATTTCATTTCCTTTAGATGTGTATTCAGTAGTGGGATTGCTAGATCATATGGTAGTTCTTTTTTCTTTTCTTTCGAGGAACCTCTATACCATTTTTCATACATTCCCACCAATGGTATGTGAGTGTTCTCTTTTCTCTACATCCTTGAAAACACTTGTTATCTTTATTCATTTTAATAGCCATTCTCACAAGGGTGAAGTGATATCTTATTGTGTTTAAATTTGCATTTCCCTGATGATTAGTGATGTTGAGCGTTTGTTCATATATCTGACAGCTATTTGTATGTCTTATTTTGAGAAGTGTCTATTCCGGTCCTTTGCCCACTTTTAAATCAGATTATTCATTTTCTTGCTTCATAAGTAACTTCAGTTCCTTACATATTTTAGTTATTAACCCCTTATTGGATGTATAGTCTGCAAGTATTTTATTCTATTCTGTAGGCTGCTTCTTCAGTCCGTTGACTGTTTTCATTGCTGTGCAGAAGCTTTTTAGTTTGAGGTAATCTCATTTGTCTATTTTTACTTTTGTTGTCAGTGTTTTGGGGGTCATATCCAAAAAAGATAATTGCCCAGACCAATGCCATAGACCTTTTCCCCTATGTTTTCTCCTAATAGTTTCATAGTTTCAGGTCTTACGTTTAAGTCTTTAATCTATTTTGAGTTGATTTTTTATATGGTGAGAGAGAGAGAGGTGTAATTTCATTCTTCTACATGTGGATATCCAGATTTCCCAGCACCATTTTTTGAAGAGACTGTCCTTTCCCCATTGTGTGTTCTCGGCACCTTTGTTGAAAATCAGTGACTATAAATGTGTGATTTTGTATCTGGGTCCTTCATTCAATTTCATTAGTCTGTGTGTCTGTTTTTATGCCAGAATCTTCCTGTTTTGGTTACTATGGCTTGTCAGTATACTTTGGAGGCAGGACATGTGATGCCTCCAGGTTTGTTCTTTTTGTTCAAAACTGCTTTTCTATTCAGGGTCTTTTGTGGTTCTATATAAACTTTTAAAAACTATTTGATTATAGTATTATTTTAGAATTCTGGCTTCTAAGAATATGTTTTATATATCATAATATGTTTTATATGGTACATGACAGAGTAAAACATTTTAATTGAAGTATGTTTTATTTTAAGCCATTTTCTCATATACACTTTAAATTGCAAAAATCTAAAATAAGATTTTTTAACATGGCTTTTTTTATGTTGTTTGCTTTTTACTCAATGTCCAAAAATATGTATAGAATATATTTTGTTTTTGCATTTCAAAAATGAAAAGCAAATTTATTTTTAAACTTGGCTTTTGATAAATACAAATGCTATTCCTTTCCACAATAAAATATAGCAAATATGTTGGAAGGACTGGTATCCTGAGCATCAGATTTAATTCATGAAATTCAAAATCCAGATCCTTAACCTCTGTCATGTGTGAAGTGACCTTAAATAAAGTGGTAATTATCCCTGCTTTTACTTGGTAAAAATTTAGGTGACACTGAACTAGGTAATTTTGGTGCAAGTAATGTATATCTCACTGCCATTATATTTAAATGCTCTACCCACCTACATATGTGTGAGCACACACACATTCAAACAAATAAACACACACTTACATCAGTTAGAAATGCTTTCAGTAGCCAGCAACCTAACAGTGCTTAAGTAAACATAGGATGTCTGCAAATAAGTGGCTTCTCCTGGCATTGCTTCCGTGGCTCAAAAATTGCAAAGCTTTCTCTCAAGGTTGCAAGATGACTCCTTGATCACAAACCATTGCTTCCACATTCATGTCAGCAGGAAAGGGATAATAAACAGGATCACCAACTTCTGTCTTAATATCAGAAATACAAAAGCTTCCCCAGAAGTCAGAATAGCTATTATGAAAAAGACAAACAGTCTTGCTGACAAGGATGGGAAGAAAGGAGAATGCTCATACACTGTTGGTGAGAATGTACATTAGTATAGCCATTATGGAAAACAGTATGGCGGTTCCTCAAAAAACTAAAAACAGAGCTACCATAGGATCCAGCAATCCCACTACTGGTATTTATCCAAAGGAAAAGAAATGAATACATTAAAGAGATACCTTGTATTTATGGCAGTACTGTTCACAACAGCCAAAGTATGGAATCAACACGCATCCATTAACAGATAAATGGATACAGAAAAAGTGGTACATACAAAATGGAATACTATTCAGCCACCAAAATAAAAAAAAAAAAAGAAAGAAATCCTGTCATTTGTGGCAACATGGATAAACCCAGACATTATGTTAAGTGAAATAAGTCATGTACGGAAATACATATACCACATGTTCTCACTCATGTGGGAGCTAAAAACCTTGAGTTCATAGAAGAGTAGAATTGTGGTTACTAAAAGACTGGCAAGGTAGTGGGGAGTGGAGGACAGGAAGAGGACAGTTAATGGATACAAAATTACAGCTAGATGGAAGGAATAAGTTCTAGTGTTCCATAGCCCTGTAGGATAACTAAAGTTAACAATATTTATTGTATATTTTCAAATAGCTAGAAGAGAAGATCTTGAATGTTCCCAATACAAAACAAAAATGATAAATGTTTGTGATAATAGATATGCTGATTACCCTGATTTGTTTACTACACATTGTATACATGTATCAAAATATCACTCTGTACTCCTAAATATGTACAATTGTTACTAGTCAATTAAAAATAAGAATTTTCTGGGTGTGGTGTCTCATGCCTGCAATCCCAACACTGGGAGGCCAAGGAGGGAGGATTGCTTGAGCCCAGGAGCTCAAGACCAGCCTGGGCAACATAGTGAGACCCCATCTTTACAAAAAATAGAAAAAGTAGCCAGGCATGGTGGTGCATGCCTGCAGTCCCAGCTACTTGGGAGGCTGAGGTGGGAACATCACTTAAGCCAGGAAGATGGAGGCTGCAGTGAACCATGATCATGCCTCTGCACTACAGATGGGTGACAGAAGAAAATCCAGCCTCGAAATAATAATATTAATTTAAAAACCATTCAAAAATAAATGTAGCTCAAGTGGTAAATTGTATTATTAAAATATTTTGCTTTTTAAGAAAAGAAAAACTTCTCCAGACGCTCCTCTCCCCTCACTTAGGTGCATGCACACACATGAACATACGTACACACACACACACACACACACACACACAGTGGATTTCCTATTAGTTTTGTCATCTGGAATTGGATCACATGACCACCTATAGTTGCAAAGGAAGCTGGGAAAGTGGGAAACAGGTTGCTTACAATTGTCTTACATCAAACATGACCCATCATTTGGACTAGATATTACTACTCTGAACAAAGTTAGGGCTCCATTGTCAAGAAAAAAGGAAGTATAGCTATTGGGTAGATAATTAATAATGTATGTCATAATAACTCGTCACTTAGTAAGCATCTATTATGTGAAAGGCAATAGGCCTAGTTATTTTACATATTTAAATATTATGTCATTAAATCTTCACAACACTGTGAATTAATCATTTGTGAATGCTGTTTGTTCTCTATTCTTATAAATAAGAAAAATGAGCCACACTAAAGTTGTAAGTACCTTACGCAAGGTCACACAACTAGTAAAAGTGGCAGATTAGGATTTGAGCTCAGACTTGATTGGAAGCTCACACTTTTTCTACAATAGCCTGCAATGTCATACCACCCATAATCTTAGCATCTGTCCCTTTGCTATCCCTAATTCTATCGAGCTATCCCTGACTTCATACAGTCTTGATCACAAGCCCATTCCCCTGAATAGTCTAAGTCATATGGAATTCAATTTAGAAGACTGAACATTGCTTTTACATACATCAAATGCCTGTCACAGTGTCTAAAACATAATAAGCACTCAAAAATACTAATTTAATTCCCCATTTCCCAAATCCCTGACCCTACTTGTCTATAAAATGAGGTTCTATGAGACTCTACTCAAAAGGGTTTAAAAACAAACGTTTTCATTACAATTTTGTTTCACCTACATGTAATTCCACAACTCAAACCCAAGAACTACAGAGACTACTATAAGCATATACTTCTTTTGAGAGACACCAAAATATTCTTGATCACTGCAGAGACAGCCAAGGGAGCTGAACATTTATTTATTTGTTGAGCCCTTACTGTATGTTAGGCACTGTTCAAAATCCTGGCAATTTAACAGTGAAAAGGCCAGACAAGTTTCTTGATCTTTGAGTTTCTATTCTAGTGGAAAAGAAGGGCATTAAACATATAAACAAAGATAATTTCAGAAAGTGAGAGTGCTATGAGGAAAATAAAACAAGATTGTGATAAATGAATAATACACAGGTTGATTTTGATAAGATGCCTAGAAAAAACGGAAAGAGCTTAAATGAGCCCTGATGGCTAACAGAGAGCTTGGTCACATATGGGCAAAAGAGAACTGCAGGTCATAGACCTATGGCCTTGAGGCAGGAATATTTTACAGGAACAGAAAGAAGGTCAGTGAGGCTAGAACGTAACGATTGACAAAGACATGATAAGAAATGAGATCTGAGAGGAATCTGTATTTTATTCAAAGTGCAATGGGCCTTTTGACAAATTTTAGATAAGCAGGGGTAGCATAATTCCATGTTATTTTTGTAATCACTCTGGCAGCTGTGTAGAGAGTGGCTTGGCAAGGTGCACAAGTGGAAGTGGAGATTTCAGCGAGGTGCCTTGGCCAGAGCAGCACTGGTAGAAAAGGGATAAAGATGGGTAAATTCAAGATAAATAAACATTGTGATACAACTTAACTGTGGGGAAATTTGTTTTCTCATTCACTCCATTTTATCTTGAGTTTGCAACACCACAGTGTTTTGTCACATTCGTACACATGTTTTCTGAAGAACTGTGGCCATTATTTTCTTCTTAAATCTTTTTATAATAAATGTCTTAATGTGCTGACAAAATTCAGTCAGATAATATATTGTCTTTTATTTGAATGGACTATATCTACAAGGCAGTGCTGAAGCAGTCGGTTCATTCAAACAGCCTTTGAATTCAGAGTGCCTCTTTCCTTCCAGAAAAGAAAAAATAAAGTCAGTCTCATATCTTTTTATAGATACAGCTCGTCAGAGGTTTAGCTTTGCATAATTGGCCATAATTAATTATAAGCTTCTTCTGTTTTCTCTAAGTTCATGAAATTAGTCAGGATAATAGAAGATTTTCCCAGAAACTGTGTTCTGGGGTTAATCAGCATTGTTTCTAATTAGAATTCTGAGTAGAATAATCCAGGAGAAACACATGTCACTTTTGGAAGCTGATCCTATAAATTTACTATGTCTGAATGTTCACTCCTTCTGGAAAAAGCATCTTAATTTAACTGCAGTGGGAGATGATAATAGTGCTGGTGTTCCTTAGAGTCAAATTTAGATGAGGACTATTACCTGGCCCTGTCCTATTCTGCTATTTTGTTATCCAAACCCTTCAACTATGACTAGTTAGTCATCCTCAGAATGCACTTTGCGTATCCTGGTCAAGCTTCTAAAACTGTGATGGAAAGGAGAGTTGTAGTACCAGAATGAATTTCTGCATAAACAATTTTCATTTTCATTTTTATCAACTTGGGTAAACATGACTTTAGCCACAAGGCATGAGAGAAAAACCAGGATCTGGTTAATTGTTATCTGGGTAACTGAACAATGGGAAGAGTGAAACTGGATGACTGAAGCCAAAAGTACTTCAGGCAGGGATTCTTGGGCTCATGGATCTTTACAGGTTGAAAAATGCTGCTTTAAGGATATTTAAGAAGGCGGCTTACATTTAGGAATTTAAGAATGTATTAACGTATTAATATTAAATACATTTAATATTTAAGAAGGATATTTAAGAAGAAGGCTTACATTTAGGAATTTAAGAATGTATTAATGTATTAATATTAAATACATTTAATATTTAAGAAGGATATTTAAGAAGAAGGCTTACATTTAGGAAACTTCAAAGGGTTGAAAGTTGATCACTCCATAGGTGATCAATGCAGAGTGAATGTCTTCAGTTGCAATATCCAATTGAAACACTCTTGTACAATTGAAGAAAAAGGAAGAAATCAGAAGATAGTTAATGCCTTTTAAATCCAGATAAGTTTAACTATAATAAAAACACATACCAACGCCTTGCCTTCCTGGCCTAATAAGTTCTCGGTACAGTTGTGAAGACTGCTCTTCAGTGCAGTAGCAATTAACTGGAAAGCCTTGGTGTAACTGAAAGGTTTCTGTGGGTTCCATATTCTGAGTTTGTCCCAGCAGTCAAAACAATGATTTATAAAATGCTGGGGATTTCTAAATAAATATTAAGCATCTCCTGGTTATTAAAGATTGTTCAAAAATATCTACTTTATCTACATTTCCTCCTGTTAACCAAGCAAGTATAAAAAAAGGAGTTGCTATTAATTATCATGCTGTATTTTCAAAAACAACACACTATATTAACTTTATTAACTTTGGCTTATCACAGACTGCCCTAATGTAAGTCTGATTGTATGGCTTTTAGATCATCTTTTGGTTTGATAAATACATCAGAACCTCCAATAACTGTTAAGATTATAGTTCCACCCCACCTAACTATTGCTCATCTCATTCTTACTCATGCAATTCCTCCTCCCTCCCCACCCACACACAGCAATGCTGCTTTTGCAGTTTGTCAACCTGAAGGCAATAACAGTTGTCAAACTGACCGTGCAACTTTTTGGCAACCTACAATCACTGTGTATCTCTGTACTTCTCTCTCCTTTTATCAATGATTTGGGAGTAATCATCCTGGTTGCCTGCTTTGTTCTCATGGGTTTGGAGGGCACTGACATTCATGGAACACTGTGAACTAAGAAGAAAGCTGCTTATAGGTGTCTCGAACTACTATTTTCACATGTCTTAACTGCCATAACAGGAAAGAAAATCTTCACAATTGGAAAGGCTTCCTGAAACTTGGTCCCACTGCACCAAACCTTTGATCTTTTAGTCACATTGTCAGTTTCTTGAGAACTCAGTTCTCTTGTAAAATTTTCAGTCTGCTCCCAAAACAATTGTTGCATAAGTTCTGAAAGCCAGGCCCACAAAGCTTCTCTGTGTTTTGGAAAGTTCCCTAAATAGAGTTAGGTAACAACAGCATTAGCACTAGGACTGAGGAGTCATGGCATCCAATCACACACAGCTCTCTGTTTTTCTTTCTCTCAATATCTCTTTCTCTTTTCCTCTTCTCCTCCCCTTCTTTTTCAATTTCTTTCTCCTCTTCTCTTCTCCTTTGTTTTCTTCTCCCACAAAAAGTGTTCGCTTTTCCCCACAAACACTTCTGAGCCTTGGACCAGGCTCTGATTTCACCAGCTTTGCTTAAGCAAGACTTACTGCTTCACCTCAGGACAAAGGTGTTTCCAGGTTTAACTGAAACCTGGATGGGACATCACGTAACAGAGTGAAGTGAGGCTCCCATTGCCAAAGTGCTACAAGAACATTTTCTCACAATGTTTCAGAACTTTTGCAACAGGGTATCTAAGATAATTAAAACATGGGTTAAAAATATGTAAGATCTCATGCCAAATAATTGAAAACAAACAGTTGATTTACAGTAAGATCTTGCTATTTTTCACCCTTCTGAAATGAACCTGATTCTTTTGTTTTAATAGCAGGGTTTATTTGCTATATACATTGAAATAATTTAAATTATTGAGCATTTTCAAATATTAAGAACTTTTGAAGTAAATCATGAACTGATGTTAGGAACAATTTTAAGTGTGTCACATTTGTCAGTATGAATTAACCTAGTGCATTTTGTTTGAGGGGCTTCTCCATATTTTCTTCTCTTGTTTGTGAGAGTCTGTGACATTTCACAATGAATACGGCCTCCTGTGTAAGCATAAATTAGGAGAGGCCACCAAAGCTGAGATTAATAGCTTAAGTTATTTTCACTAAATTTAAGTAGATTGACTAAATTATTCCACAATGTAAACATGTATCAAAACATCACAATGTACTCCCTAAATAGATGCAATTATTATTTGCCCGTTAAAAAGTTTTAAAAAAGACATTTACTTTGTGAAGAGCAAAAAATATTTGGCAACAGTAATCAAATGAAGTTTATATATCATAGTCAAAATATAATTGTATCAGAATTCCTGATGATTAAAGTACATCTAAAAAGAGCCCCTCCCACTGTGCTCCTACCCACTACCAAGGCCTCAAAGAGGTCTCTCTAATCATTCCCACTCTCATTTCTGGCTGCACTCTTATTTCTTACTATGCTGGGGCAAAATGTTTCTAGACTATTTGAAGAACTATATTGAGCAGCTTCTTCAAACAGGTATACTTACTCCTGGGAGCACATAAAACCTTTCAGAAGACATGCAAACACAAACCATTCTAAGGAAATCAATTTCCAGATACTTGGCTTCCATATCCACTCTTTCCTAAAAGTAGTCTGCCTAGGTGCCTCCCATGAACTCTTCATAACCCTTTCCTTCCCATTCACTTTGTCGTCCCTGTTGGAGGTATGCATTGTCTTGCCATGTAATAATCTCTGGGATGTCAAACAAAGGAACAATTTGAAATATTTGTGTTACCTCATTTAATCAAAGCACCATAAACCCTGACCACGTATCATACTAAGAAAAGCATCTCCAATAAAATTTTATTTTTGATATTTAAAAAATATGATTTGTGTATATTTTTGATCACTTGCATATGAAAAATAACTGTTATGATAATACAGAAGAAAACTGTAGGTCTTCAAACTCTAGGACCATAGAAAATTGTTATTGCAACTAGTAGGCAGAGCTAAAAATATAGCAAAAGGAATCTAAATTTAGACATAAAGTTCTGACTATGGAGATAGTGAAAAAAACAGAGAATGGAAATTTTAAAATTTTGGTTGTATAGGCATATAAAAGGGTAATCAATAACAGATATTCAATTTAAAAAATATATTGCATTGGTGTAAAAGTCTAAGAGGAAGTGGAATAGAAATAAAATATCAAAGAGAAAAAAGAATTATAAAAATGTCTAATTTTTAAAGAAGATATTTGTATGCTTTTAAAATAGATGATAGTAGATATAATATTTCTGTAAAAAGTGCTCATTTAAAAGTCAGGTGACAGTTTTATTTTAAAAATTTCCATTTAAATGTTCAAGAAATTATATCCTTTGAAACTATATAAACTTACAATTAAACATTTTAGTTGTCAACTTAAAAATGTGGAAGGGGGAACAAAGTCTGTAAAAATTCTCTTAAGGGGCATGAGAGCAACAAATAAGATACCTGATAAGAAAAATACTCTCTGCCTTGTGAAGTTTATATTCCTAACAGAGAAATCAGACAGGTAGGGTAAGCACCATGTGGCATTTTTTGTTCTTACAGAAAATATGTCCTGTTCTTCCTTCTCCATTTTAATTCGAAGCTCTCACTGAAGAAAAAAAAAGTTTGAAGTGGCCTATTTCGTTTCTGGTCTAAGTAGAGCCAAATTTCTAAAATCGCAGCAAAATATAAATGGACTCTATAGGATATAGTTACGTCAAGAAGAGTTGCCACTATTTCCAAGTGAGTGGATTAACCTTGTGCTTGCCATATGTTCAACCAAGTGCCAGTAGTCAACAAAACACTACACATAAGCACAGGGTGCCAACATCCTATCTAAATGAGATCAAGTTAAAATACACATCACAGACAGGCTTGAATAGGTGGAAAAAAAATACAGAATGTCATTGAAAGGTTACTTATGGAAGGAAGGGACTCAGACCCAGCTGTGTGTGCACGTGTGTGTGTGTGTGTGTGTGTGTGTGTGTGTGTCGGGGCACTTGTTCCCCTGTACTGCTTACCTATGTTAATCTTTAGAGTGAAGGATTCCAGAAAGTACAGCATGCCCTGAAACTCAGTACCCTAATCTACCCAGGTTTTGCTTTATCAATACATACAGTCAAGAACTATCCCAGGTTTTCCTATCCCAGGTTTTTCTCTATCGATACATGCAATCAAGAACTCATTTTCTCGGCACGTTTCTGAACCTAAACCATTGCTAAGAAATACTAGGACTGTCAAAATTCCTATACTGATAGACCACAAACTGGGAGCAGTATAAAAAACAGCAAATATGTCTCTGTAGTAAGCCATGGTTATGGTCATCTAAACTATGAGTATTAAAAAGTAAATTTCAATCAACTGTGCTAAAGACTAAGATATCTTTATATACTCTCTGTATAAAATATTACAGAATCTTATTAGTAAGAAAGTCTCATCAAAGAGTATGCAGTCAAAAATGTAAAAAGAATGCACAGTAGTAAGTTAGGGAGTTAATCAATTTAAAATATTATGCTATTTTTCTTGATTTTGTGATGTTTATAATATTGGCGAATTGTTTTAGTTGTTGATTCTTGGGATTTATTTTTTCTTTATAAATAAATTCTCAGTTTTTTGTTCAATTTATAAAATTACAGAAGCCTCATGTCTCTCTAAACGCCAATTACTCTGCTCCCTAAGTCCCTGCCTCATCAATAGACAGAAATGACTCTGCCACTTCCTGTCTCCTGTTCAAGGTGATAGGAGCTTTGCCTCCTAGGTATGAGGAGCAGTTGAGGAATTGCTTTAGTAACAGGTAAGAATTATGAACATGCATTTCTTTTTCTTCAACAGAGTTAAACAATGGCTCACTCTGGATTTCCAGATGCACTTAAGATGAAATAATAATGCTGAGCCAGTCTTGCCCTGCTTTAAATTAATCACTCCAGGAAGAGACATTAAACCTTTCAGACCACCAGTGTGCATAAATGCTTTAGTGCCCTAGACCATACACCCTCTCTTGGTTATTTGGGACACAAGGAAATGTAGGCTCAGTAAATGAGGCTATTTTATGATCCATTTAAATAATCTGAAAAGGAAATTAATACTTTTATTACTTTCTATAAGTGAAAAACTTCCTTAAAAATCTGTAAGAGTTCTTTATATTATGGTGGGTAGGACTGACTGCCCTAGCCAAAACATGGATCCAGAGAAATAATGGAAGGTTACAGAAAGCATGCGTGGCCACATAAATCATAATGGAATAAACAAAGAAAGGCTGGAAACTAATTTGGAGCTGAAGAAATTCACTTCTAATCATGCCAAAAAAAAATTTCACTTGATTAGAAATCAGGCTATGACTTAAAAACAAAGTATTCCTTAGTCTTTTTGAACAACATGAATTTTTGCTGGGCCTATTACAAGGATGGGAAAGGAATCTAGAGAAATGTAGAAACAAGGTGTGAACCCTACCCCATGTCAGAATCATCAGGACTTATCACAGGAGGAATATTCTATTAGTCACTTTATAAACACTGCCCTCAAACTTTAAGACCTCAAAACAATCCAGTAGAGAAAGGAAAATTAGGTGAATTTGCTAAAAAAGGAAAGTGAGGTTACTTCTCTGATCTCATCTTTGTCCCATTTCTGCCTCAGTCAGCTCTAGCCACCATTCTGGCTTCTGCTCTGTTCCTGAAACACACCAAGCACACTCCAGTCTCAAAGCTTTTGAACTGGCAGCTCCCTCTGCCTAAGACACTCTTCCCTTAAATTTCCACAGGTCCCTCCCTTATTCTATTTAGATCTCTGTTCACATGTCACCTTATCTCGGGGCCCCTCCCCTATAATGCTTTGTCCTCTTGCCCTGCCTTATATTTTCTCTTAGAATATTACAGATTTTTTTGTTCCCACTGAAATGTAAGCACCCTGAAAGCAGGGAGTTTGTCGTTCACTGCTGTTTTCTCAGTGCCTAGCACAGAGCCTGATACAACTAGATACTCAATAATTATATGTTAAATGATGAATTGCATGGGTAAATACATGATTTGACTATTGTAAACCTTCCTTTCATTAAATTAGTAGATACCAAGCCTGAATTGGAACCCAGATCTCTCTGTACCAAAATGCTTTTATACAGATTGCCCGCAGGCAAGAGGACCTATTATAAAGACAATTCCCTTGTAAAGAAGAAACTAGTTTCTAACATTCCTTTCAACATGAATTTAAAAAAAAAAAAAAGTTTTGCATGTGTCAAGACTAAGGGAAGCTATGTATTTAGTTGGCTATACTGACATGTGCTTATGTATCCACTGGAGCATAAAGCATTGCAAAGATCTCTCTTCTGCCAATTTTCTCCCGGGAGTTGACTGACTGGCCTTCTGGCCTCATGATCCCTTAGTGTCCAAAAAGGAGACCAAGGTAAATAAACAACTTGACCTCGTTCTCTTCCCTCTTTCCAATCTCCTGCCAAGGATTCCCTTTGGCCCAACCCAACTGGAAATCAGATGGCAAGGAATCCCCCATCCATGTGGTCCATACAAATGAATGCTTTGGAAACATTTCTGACTTTTTTTTTTTTTTTTTTTTTTGGAGATAGAGTCTTGCTTTTGTTGCCCAGGCTGGAGTGCAGTGTCACGATCTTGGTTCACTGCAACCTCCACCTCCTGGGTCCATGCAATTCTCTTCCTCAGCCTCCAGGTAGCTGGGATTACAGGTTCACTGCCAAGACTGACTAACATTTCTAACTTTTAACGTAATCTTACTGTTTCTAGTTTTGACCTCTTGGCCTTTCAAGAGGATTTTAGGTGAAGGATTGACTTACATTAGCTTTGATGATTCTGGTTTTATTTTTCTTTTGTTAATGGAAAGAAAATTCAAGGTTTAAGAAGAATACCTAGATGATGAAGAAGAAGAGGTTTTTCTCCTCACCTGCAGTGGCATGATCAGCCTATCTGCCAATAGGAAGAATCCTGCCTGGGGTCCTGGTTACAAGGTCGTTGAAATCAGCAAGTTTATCAAGCATATTTCCACTTGTGTAAAATGAGGAAGAATGAAGATAAGGCCAGGAAATTAGTAATATTGTGTGTGATGTTACTTCTCCCATAACCTCTCAGATCTTCAGTAAAACCACTAAACTAATGACATATTTGGGGAAAGTAGAATTTGTGTCTGGATGATGCAGGATGAATCTAAGACAAAGAAAACTTGAAGAAGGACACCATTGAGAATTCACAGAAATCGTAGAAGGTAGCTCTAAACTTGTACTGGTACCAAATTGAAATTTTAAACCAAATTGACCTAAGTCTCCAAGGGATAGTAGGACCCCAGCTGACGTCTGAGATGTGCTTAAAAGTCTCTCAGGATTTTCATACTTTAAAAACTTCCATTCCATTTTTCCCATAATCTCTATAGTTAAGAACGTTATGTCTGAATTTAAATTCCTATTGCTGCAATTTCAGCTTAGCCTAGTAGTTAAAGTAATAACCATAATAGCTCCCAGGTATGAGCAATGGAGTCAGACTCTCAGGCTGAGTTTGAACCTCAGCCAAACTCCTTACAAACTTGGACAAGTTACTTAAACTCTCTAAACAACAGTTTCTTCAACCATAAAATGGGATTAAGATGATTCCATCCACCATAAGCTTGTTATCGGCATCAGATGAATTAATGTATACAAAAAATTTAACAGAGTACCTAGCACATAGTAAGTGCTCAATAACTGTTGTTATTAACATCATTCCTATACACTAAGCATTGTGCTGTTTTACATAGATCATCACATCTAATGCCCACAATAACTCTCAGGATTAGTGGTTATAATCTCCATTTTACAGATAAGAAAATTAAGATGAAGATAATTTAAATAATAAAGAATAGCTATTTTCGTTTTACATCTTTGTGTTGCATTTATTATGGCACCAATATGACCATGGAGAAATAAATATCTGAATGAATAAACAAATAAATAATTTTTCTCCTTCTCATCTCTCCTAAAATCCAGAGAAAGAAGAGAAATAATTTCATCTCTCAATTCTGCCAATTTTTTAGCATTCACTAACATTCTCAAACTAAGGACTTACATGCCAATTTCATTAATGTTCCAATTTATTTTTCTTTCAGAGAAGCAATGAAAATATTTATAAGAAAGAGATGTAAAACATATTACTTCCTAAACTCTAACACCTTGGCTTCTTCCTTTCTTGGTTCTTCTACAAGCAGTCTTTGCAACATATTTTAATCTCTGCCAACTGGAATTAATGCTCAAAATAAATTAAAAATATAATTTTGCAATTTCTGAACCACAAACTCCATAAAAACTCTAATAAATAACATCTACTCTACTTTTTTCTCACTAGTGTTATAAACTATTATCCAAAAAAAGAATCTGATACAATTTTTAATGCAGAAACCCACACTTCTGGTTCATGATTTCCTTACCCTTTAAGTGTTTCCAATTTTTTTTTTCTCAGAATGTACTCTGTTATTCCTCAAAACTGATACCAGATTATATAAAGGGTACTGCTTAAAAACATTTTCTTTTTCTGTTTTGGAGTTGGTCTCTAATTTGAATTTAGAATTTAATCCCATCATAATAGCTTTACTTAAGCCAATCCTTTCTGTAGATACAGAATGTTCTGCTGAGATAGTTTTTTGAACATAATGGTCATCAAGTATTCATATTTCCCATTTGTCATTTACTACCTATTCTAACCTTCTGCTGTTTTTTCCAATTCTTTATTACCAAGTAGTTTGAATGCTTCCTTTTATTTCATTCAAGGATGTCGTGGGAAGTAAGCCTATGGTGGTGTGTACATCAATCTGCTGGATCTTGATGTACTCTTAGCCAATTACTGGACCATTCTGCCCCTGTTCACTGAACAGCCCCGTTCATGTCAGTAACAAGTGTGTAATATAGTCTAAAGGGAGTGGGAACTAAAAGACGCATCAGAAGTATAGATTTGACACTGTGAAAGGAAAATAAATCTCAAGACCCCAAAGTCACTAAGCCAGGGGAAAAGTCAAGCTAGGAAATATGCCAGGCAAACCTGCCTCCCTTTTTATTTCTAATAAGATAGCTACAAAGATAAAAAGCTACATATCTCCCTCACAATTTGCCAGCAAGGAAATTCCTTGTGGACAAAGGTCAGAAAGAAATCAAAGTCATCCCTCTGAGGCTCACCTGAGACAAATACACATCTGATTACTTCCTCTGCCCTATTGTTTATGTAAAAATGCAGATTCACAGAGCCAGACTCAACTGTGTATTCGGTGGAAGGCTGATTAAGGACTCAAAAGAATGCTACCTTTGTCTCTTGTCTATTTATGACCTGGAAGCCCCCGCCTCAAGTTGTCCTGCCTTACCCAACTGAACCAATCTTACACATATTGACTGATGTCTCATGTCTCCCTAAAATGTATAAAAGCAAGTTGTACCCCAACCATCCTGGGCACATGTTGTCAGGACCTCCTGAAATCGTGTCACGGGTGCATCCTTAACCTTGGCAAAATAAACTTTCTAAATTGAATGAGACCTCTCTCAGTATTTTGGGTTCACGACACTTACCTTCTATTACTGTGTAATGTTTGGTGAAATTAACTTCTTCAATATTTCGTTTATTCAACCTTAAGTGACAGTGCTGTCTTCCTGTTTTCTAGAGATAATAATGCTTTTACTTTTTGATTATTTATTTGAAATTCGATGAAAGATCAGATTTTAAGTGTCCTTATTATGCACACCACACACACACACACACACAAATGGTAACTTTGGGTGATGATGGATGAGCTCTTTGATTGTGGTAATCATTACACAATGTTTATGTATAACACATTACCATGTTATACATCTTGAATATATACAAATTTTGTCAAATACTGCTTTAGAAAATACTGACTTAGAGAGTTTAGATCTCTCCTAAATGATCTGGAGGAATTTCACAGCATTTGAAAAGTAAAAAAGCAAGATATAGAGAAATATATGGATAAAATTTCCCAATTTATAAAAATGAAAACATAAAAGCCTATTTCTGTATATATACGTAGATTACGTTTTTTGAAACAGGGTCTCACTCTGTCACCCAGGCTGCAGTGCAGTGGTGTGATCATGGCTCACTATAGCTTTGACCTCCCAGACTCAGGTGATTTGCCCACTTCAGTTCCGCTAATAGCTGGGAATACAGGCATGCTCCAGCACCCCTAGCTACTTTTTTTATATTTCTTGTAGAGACAGGGTTTTACCATGTTGTCTAGGCTGGTCTCAAGCTCCTGGGCCCAAACAGTCTTCCTGCTTCAGCCTCCCCAAGTGTTGGGATTATAGGTGTGAGCCACTGTGCCCAGCCTGTATATATTTTTTTTAAGTTGCAAGGTGAAGTAACAATATAGGAACTATTCTAGTCTCCATAGCCTGACCACTGATATTCCCAAGCTGCAAGGCCTTTTGCTCAGCCCTTCTGCAGCATGTTTTTGCCTACCTGTGGTATTCAATGTTGGTAGCCATCAGCTCTTCCTGAGATGCTCTCTGGCTTTGATTTCTCTGATTTCCTGCCTTGATTTGCTCCCATGGTTTTCCATCTATCTTTTGGATTTCTCCTTCTCCTCCCCTTTCCTCATTTTCCATACCACCTAAGGTTTATGCTTTTCTTCCTACACATGACAAACAGGCACAGAGGTGAGGATACAGAGGTGAGTGGCACCATCCTTGGCCTTAAATGGTTTTTAGGCTGGTAAATAGAGATGAACAAAATATTAGATAAGTGAATAGAGGACTCTGAGTTCCCTGAAGTATAGAGTTATTTATTCTTTTTTCCCCAAAAACATTTGGGAAAGAAACCTGTTGTGTATCCTTGGTGACACTATCTCACAGCAATATTTCATCTTCCCATCTGCTCCCATTGGGTTAGTTCCACAAAATCAGAGATTTCAAAGCCAGTCCTCCTTTTACCATTAAATGAACTGAACCTACAGAGATAAAGCAACTTGCCCATGACCACACGGCTTGTAAGTGGCAAAGCCAGACCAGAATGAGACCTCCAGGTTCCTATTGTTCCTACTGTCAGACCTTGTAGCAGCTTTATGGGCTGAGTTTTTCCATGTTAATCCGTAAGTAACTCTATACTTAACGAAGTAATGATTTGGTATTTCCCTACTGTTCCACAGAGGGTGACAGCATGCCCTAGAGGTCTGAAGGCAAAAATCCATACCTCTCTTGACTGAGCAAATTCTTCAGGTTCCAATCAGTTTGTGGAAGATTCACTCTGAAAGCAAGTGACCTCAGGGAAGAGAAGTGGTTCTGAGCCCATTAAAATTCATGCTCAGAGCCTGATGGATCACATGGGAACTGCTGTAACAGAAATCATTCCTGAAATCACATGGTGTGTTAACTCCTTATTCCTCATCACAGTAATGATGGCTCAGACAACCATCATGGGCTCAATGAATCCTCAGCTGGAGAAAAAATATCTGGGAAAGGAACCTCAAGGTGTCTAATGTACAAAACAAAGAAGAGGAGCAAATATTGACAGAAATCTGGTAATACTGCCTTTACAGTAGTAAAGACAAAACTCAGATGTTCTGTGATCAAGTAGGGAATTGGAGGGTAATAAAAGAGGAAAGAAGGGAAGAAGGATTGGAGGGAAGGAGAGAGGAAGGGATGGAAGGAGAGAGGAAGGGAGGGGAGGAGAGAAGGAAGGAAAGGAGGGAGAGAAAAGGGCAAGAAAGAAAACTCACCAAACTGATACCTGTCAGATAAAAGATATTGGGGCCATAAATTTCTCCCAGCGTTTCTAATGGGATTTTAATACAGCATTTGGCCATCACCTTTTTTTCATTCCTGTAATGACATACATGCCCAAAGTGTAGCCATGGAGCCTCTGAACTCTGTATATTTCAGTAATACACAAAGAAAACAGCTGTCACATCCATTTTAAGGAACTTTAAAATACATTACAGTGAGGTCTACAGGCCCTGAATCCAAAGGGAAAGGCACAAAGCCTGTCTGTACATCATCTGTGACGGGCCTGAAATCCAGCCAAGGCAGATTTTTTTTTTAAATAATAAAATAAAATGCTGTGTTTTTTTAAAGGAACATTATATTTTTAAACTGGAAATAATTGTATTTTGTGTCTTATATGGCATCTGAAAGTGATTTAGTAGAACAATGTGGTTTCTGATTGGTATTTGAATTGGTTCCAGAACATTTTTCATAATAACCATCTTAAAGATCCCAATTATCTGATCCTCTTTCCCCCCCTTCACATGGTTTCATAGGAGCTTTCCAGTGAGAAAGAGAAACCTGCAGAGGCAGGCAAGCCAACTCACATCTAGCCAAACAGTGTGCCTGCTAGGCCCAAAGGAAAAGGCCTGCTTGTTATTTTGAGCTGTCCAGGATGCATTTATGACTCAATAAAGGCGGCCTTGGCATTACCAGAATAATTACTTACTGAAACAAGCCTATAAAACCAAAGGGTTGCCTCAACTAAAAGGCAAACAGAGAACATTCTTTTTCTTTTAGTGTTAACATGTAAACCTAGTAAAGCATATTTAGATTTCTATAAAATCATCTCTGGGTACAAAAGGGATGGCTGATTTACCAGGTGGACAGCATCACCAATGCCCCAGGGTTACAAAGGGGCTAAGGGGAAGTGGTCCTGTCAAATATGAAAGGATGCTCATCCATAATGGACCCGACCTCGCTTGTCACAGACAGAAATTATGGCTTGGTGGTGAAGAAGCAGACTCCGGAGTCTCACAGTGGGATCTGAGGCTGCATCACCGTGAGCGGTGTGACATCGGCAGTGACCCAAACTCTTTGTGTCTCATCTGCACAGTGGAGACAATGTCATATCTATTTTATGGGATCATTGGAAAAAAATGAATAAAGTAATACATGTGAAGGGCTTCTTAGAACAACACATGGTATATAATATGGCACACAATGGTAGCTCCTATGTTTACAAATAATGGAGTCTAGTATTGTAACAAAAGTAACTTTCATTTTAACATATTTTAATAATAAGTATAAAATTTTTAAATACTGTTAATTCTGCTTTTTATTCTTTCATTTGAAATGTTTTTATTTCATTTCATTTTTAATTGACAACTGTATATAAATATGAGGTACAATGTGACGTTTTCATATATACATGCATTGTAGAGTGACTAAATCTACTTATTTAGCATATCCATTACCACATGTACTTAACATTTTTGTGTGGTATGAACATTTAAAATCTACTCTTTTTGCAGTTTTACAATATGCAAACTATAGTCACTGTGCTGTACAATAGGTTACTAAAACTTATTCCTTCTGTCTAATTCAAACTTTATAGCCTTTGACCTACATCTCCCCTTTCTCCATCACCCCTCCCGTCCCCACCAGCCTCTGGTAACCACCATTCTACTCTTTCTTTGAGTTTGACTTTTTTGTGACAACATGGATGAACCTGGAAGACATTATGCTAAGTGAAATAAGCCAGACACAGAAAAACAAATACTACATGAGCTCACTTACATGTGGAATCTAAAAAAGAATAAATATTTTTGGAACACTAAGTGTCAGCACATAGTGTCTGACACTATGCTAAGCATTTCAAATAGTGTATCCTCCTTAATCCTCTCAAGGTAAAATTCCTATCCAAACTCTGGTAAGTGGAGAACAAGAAATAGGGTTGCCAGATTTAGCAAATAAAAATACAGGATAGCTAGTTAAATATGTATTTCAAACAATAAATATTTCTTTAGAATAAGCATGTCTGAATTGTTGCAAGAGATAGAGTTACATATCTTACAACCCTAACTAGAGACCAAGATCCCAGATCTATTTCATCCAAAGCCCATGCTCTTTCTACCCTCACTACACTAAACTATAGCCAGAATACAACTTATTCTTTGTATATTTTTTTCTTTAGTGATATGGTTTGGCTGTGTCTCCACCCAAGTCTCATTTTGAATAATATCTTCCATAATTCCCACATGTTGTGGAAAGAACTTGATGGACGATAATTGAATCATGGGGACGGTTTCCCCCATACTGTTCTCGTGGTAGTGTATAAGTCTCACAAGATGTAATGGTTTTATAAGAGGTTTCCCCCTTTTTCTTGGCTCTCATTCTCTCTTGCCTGCTGCCATTTAAGATGTGCCTTTTGCCTTCCACCATGATTGTGAGACCTCTCCAGCCACATGGAACTGTGAGTCCATTAAACCTCTTTTCTTTATAAATTACCCAGTCTTGGGGATGTCTTTATCAGCAGTGTGAAAATGGACTAATATACATAGTAAATTTTCCCAAACAAGACGTTTCTTCAGGAAGAAATATATTGTTCATAAATTGCATTTGGTTATCAACTATCAGGGAAAGTAACATGCTGAGGGCAAGTAAGCTAAACCACTGAAGCTGGCTAAAGGGCTGCCACATCAAGAGCTGTCACCTCAAATCTCTTTGTTTTCCTGAAATTATGATCTTAGGACATGTCAGCAATTATTAAAAGCCTTTAAACACAAAGCATCCAAATAATATTATATGTTGAGAAAAAAACATTTTTGGATCACAACGTACAGCTATAAATTTTACTTTAAAATATTTTTAAAATTTTTTTCTCAGTGATAAAAATCAACAATCTGACTCACTCATTCAATAAATATCACTGATTGTCTCTATGTCAAGGCACTATATAGATGCTAAATAAGCCAAACAAACACTGTCCTTGCCTTCATGGATTTACACCCTAGTGAAGGGGCATAGGATAATTAAACAAGCACAAACACAAATGCACAGTCACAACCATCATAAGATCCATGGAAAAGCACATGAAGAGATGAGCCTAACTAATAGTGGGACTTGAGTTCAGAGAGGGCTTCCAGGAAGTGGTTATACCTGAGCTGAGAGCTGAAAGATGAGGAGGATTTAACCAGAAAGTATTAATGGAAAGGTTAATAGCATATGCTAAGATTCCCTGGGATAAAGGAGCATGGCAAGGATGAGGAACTGAAAGATGTATTCAGCTGATGTGGAGAAAAGAGGCATGGGTAGTATTGTGGATAGATGAGACAGAAGATATGACATATTAATTATGGTAGACTTGCTTGCAGAAACAAATAGACCCCATAATAGGTTATAATAAACATGTATTTCTTTCTCATATAGCCTTCCAAGAAATCACAGATCAAGGATGGTAATGAAAGATCCTTGGGGATCTACTTCAGAGATTCATGCTGATACTACTCTTTAACTTCAAGATGTGGCTTTCAAAGTCATCATGAGTATTGCCATCGAAGTCACCTGACAAGATCATGAGTAATGCACACTGAAGGTATTTATGGGCTAGGTCTTAACAGTAAGGGAATCTGGAAACCGTAAACCATCTGTCACAGGAACAAGAGGAATAGGCATTACTGAACAGCTTGCAATCTCTACCATAAGCAGGTGGAGTCAGATGACGCAGCGTCTTATAGCACCCAGTGAGGAATTTTGCTTTTATTCAAGACCAAAAGAAATCCACTGAAGAGATTTAAATAAAGAAAAGTGGCATGATCAGATTTGTATTTTGTAAAGGTAACTCTGGCAACAAACTGGAGAAAATATTAGAAGTATGTCAGAGTGGTTTTAGGGAGATCAGTTGGGAAGAGATCATGGCAATTCAGGCAAGACATCATGGTAGCATGGAACAGAGTAGTTGGTGGTGCTAGAAATAGAGAGAAGTAGATACATAGACAGACATAGTAACACCATGCAACAAAGCATTGGCTAAGTAGCAACAGGCAATTAGATAATACATCTGTTTTCTTTGTTGCACTGTTTTCTACTTCTTGTTATCTCCTAGTTCTCCTTAGTTTCTTTTGGTCACCGTCAGTAACAATGAAGATATAAAAATTATGATAAAAATTTCTCAAATTTGGAAAAAGTTATCAAAAGGGCACTGAGGGCCTCTAGATAGAATCTCTAGGGTATGAATTGATTCAGCACAGCCCAACTTTTAAAAAAATATTATACACATAAAACAAAGTTAAAAAATTTTAAAAGAACAATGCAATGCACATCAGACAGGGAGTCAGAAAATAGAACTTGTATGTTAATTTTTTATTGTTTTCTTATACTGAAAATGAGGGGCAATAAACCTACATATGCTGCCTCTTGGGATTTGGTGGTTGTGAAGAGCAAATGCCATAGAGATCATGTATACCGAGGTCCACAGTGGTTCATGTTAATAGTGTTTGAAACTCCCAAGTGTTTGAAGTTTCTATAATTGCTTCTCAAACTATTTAAGGAGACGTTCATCAAAGTATTTGCACATAAAATAAAGAATTGTATGTTCAAAAGTCTGTTTATTCTTTTCTTGCTTTTACTGTAACCTAATATAAAAGTAAGTGAAAGTTATTTGCCTAGTATAAAGGACTAAACAGGCCGGGCGCGGTGGCTCAAGCCTGTAATCCCAGCACTTTGGGAGGCCGAGACGGGCGGATCATGAGGTCAGGAGTTCGAGACCATCCTAGCTAACACGGTGAAACCCCGTCTCTACTAAACATACAAAAAACTAGCCGGGTGAAGTGGCAGGTGCCTGTAGTCCCAGCTACTCGGGAGGCTGAGGCAGGAGAATGGCGTGAACCCGAGAGGAGGAGCTTGCAGTGAGCTGAGATCCGGCCACTGCACTCCAGCCTGGGTGACACAGCAAGACTCCGTCTCAAAAAAAAAAAAAAAAAAAAAGGACTAAACAAACACAAGGTATATAAGCTTGTTATTCAGTGTGCAGTTAATTGGAGAGTTGAGAGTTTGGTTGTTTTTACTGGTGTAAAAGAGGGAGACTACTCAACCCTCTGGTTGAAAATGATCTTTCTCAAGGCTACTGAATTTGGTTTTCCCCTTCGTCATCTAACAAGCTAAAAATAGTAAGAAGTAACACATTAAATAGTAAGCATTATTCTAAGTAACATATGTGTGTACACATATATATATACATATTCACACACACACACACACAGACACATACCCTTCACCACAATCCTATCTGGGGGGTACTATTATCACCATCTCTATTTTACAGATGAAGAAACTGAGGCACTGAGAGGCTAACAAACTTGTCCAGAGTATCAAAGCTAGTAAGTAGCTGAGCCAGAATTCAAAGTCAGGCCTTCGGACTCCAGACTCCATGCTCTTTAACCCCACTATGCTACCTCTTTGTAACGTACTAAATGCTGAATAATGTGCTACACTCCGCTCCTAACCAGACTGCCTCCATTCCAGTTATTGCATTGTTTTCTCCAGAAGAATGTTCACTGACAACACTCTGACTAAATTACTCCAAGAATTACCACTCACTTGGCCCACAGTTATTAAAGCAAGTCTAGTAAGATAATCCCAGATGGGTGGGAGAACTGGAAAATTCCACAACAAACTGTGCAGTCAGCTAGAGCCTTATCCAAAAGGAGCAGGTTGCTGCCACATAGTTGCTCTGTCAGGATGATGAATTCCAGAGCTCTTCAAAGTGCAAAGGTGAGGAAGTAAGGATTCTGGCCTTCCTTTTCTAGTGGCCGATGTCTTGTTGGGTGATTACAGAGAAGGCAGTGCTTGAGCTGAATCTTGGAAGTTAAATAGATGCTTATTGAACTAACAGGGAAGTGAGTCCAATGAGAACAAAGGAATAGAAATACAGTAATGAGGAAAGCAAGGAACTGCAAGGGTCTGCAGAATGGAGGCCAAGTATACAAGGAGGCCAGCCTGAGCCAGGTCGTGGAAGGTTTTGTGGAATTTAGAAATTTCATTCTTTAGAGATCCCGGGAGTCACTGGAGAGAGCTGAGTAGATGGTTAGTAAATGTAGAATACCAGAGAAGGTATCAGGTGTATGGGGAAAGATTATAGTTTCAGCTTTGGACTTTATGAGTTTGAGATACTTGAGGCACATTGACTACAGGTGTTCTGTGGACACATGGAAATAAATGCTGTCGTTCAGAAGAGACACGTGAACTGGAAACAGATTGGGGAGACAACCCCAGTTAGCTGGTAGTTAAAGCTCTGAGCATAAGTAAATTTCCTAGGTGAATATGTAAGAGACAGAAAGAAGACAGAAATCGTAACCCTGAGGAATAGCCCACCTCTGAGAATGGAGGACAGATGAAAGATGAGCCTGGTGAGAGGCAACAAGTCAGGAGAATCACATGAACAGGGCATTAGAGACGCCAAGGGAGGAAAGAACATTATTCAAAAGGGCGTGGGCAAAAATGTCAGCTATCTCAGAGGGGTCAAATGAGGTGAGGGCTGAAACACCCTCCCTATTTCAATGGAGTGGCAGGGCCAGCTCCGAACTACAGGAGGTAAAAAGTGAACATAAAGTTAGGAAGTAAAATGAAAGCAGGTAGAGAGGACTCTTCAGTGGAATGAAAGACAGAGGTAGCAATGTGGCAACCGGTCTATGTTCTGTTCCTCAGTGTTTCTCCAACAGCCTGGGAGGTGGCACTAAATCACGTAGCCCTTGCTTCTCTGACAGCCTTTCAGAACAGATCAGGGTTACAGACAACCCCCAGCCCCCAGTTGTTGGAATCTCATTTGGGAGTCTAGTAATCAATTTTTTAGGTTCTTTTCCAAATCTCTAAACTGAGTAACTTGATACACTAGGGCCTCTTTGGGGACTCATTTATCTAATACATAACAAGAACATATGAATGTTCCAAAATGCAGGTTTTATGAGTATTGGGGGCACAGAGCCACTAATTGAACTGAGTCTTTTCCACTGTCATAAAATCCAGGTAATTTCACAGGTTGAAGGGGATTTTCATTTATTATTTTTATTTTCCTCTTGGGTTTGTTAGTATGCTTTTTCATAATAATCGTGCAATCTTCGAAGCATTATTTAAGATGAGACTGTTCAAAAGACCTCAACTCTGTACAGATTTCCCCCACTTGCCTTTCATCATGTTTAAAACTTCACTGTTTCTTATCCTGATCTCTCCCCTTACATTTTGTGTGATCTTGGATGTGTACCTTAAATTCTCAGGCCTCAGTAGCCTCATCTGTCCAGAAAGGGTACTGGACAAGATGCTCAATAAAACCACATATTATTCTATATCAGGGGTTGACAAATATCCTATAAAAAGCCAGATAATAAACACTTTTAGCTGTGCGAGCTATACTTACATATGGTCTCTAATGCAACTACTCAACTCCATCATGATAACCCTGAAGCAGTCACAGACAATATGTAAACAAATGATCATGACTGTGTTCCAAAAAAACTTTATTTACAAAAACAGACGGTAGGCTGGATTTCGCCTATGGGCTATAGTTTGCCAACAACTTTTCTAAACCTTAAAATTAAGTCCTTCAGTATACAAAGTTGGACCCCTCAGAATGACCTATTAAAATATTCATATCCTAGGAAAGGCTAACTATTCAGCAACAGCTAGTCATCATGTGGTGTGAGTCACTAAATGAGAAGAGCAAATGAAAAGACCAAAAAATGTAAGGTTTAGTATTTTATCAGTAAACAATCTGGTTTCTCAAAAGGTAGGTGAGACAAAAATTACCAAAAATGTAGTTAAACTTAGGAATTCCGTTTGATCCATAACATAAACAGTCTATTTTAAGAAGTATTTAACATCATTTTTGTTAAAAAAAAAATTCTAATTTCTTTGAAAGGCTTCCAGCCCTAGGTTAAAGGCAGGGATACACGAATGAATGAGGAAGAGGAGTATGACTGGTGGGACCTCAAAGTCCATAAAGGAAGAGTCAGGGTTCTCAGGAGCAACGTCCCCTCCCTCTGTCTCTGGGGTACCATCCTTGTCAACACAGGTGCTCCTTGCCTCACTGGCATCCAACAGCTGAGGTCTGTGGTCAGTTTAACTTTCCATCTAGTAGGTCTTAGCTTGGGCTTGGCGGGCTCAGCAGTGACCCTTGGCTGACTCTGCCTCACCTCAACTCTTATTGGTGTTAGAGACCCTTATGAGGTTTGGCTGTGACTATCACTGGGCCCTAGTTCGAGGGGTCTGCCTTGCAACTTCTGCTACAGAACCGTTTCACCCTCCCCAATACAGTGACACCCGCTTTGCCAAGTTTCCTAACCAGATTTCCAGTTCTTTCTGGAATTTGTCTGTGCACAAGGGAACCAAGCATGCCTCAGGAAAGGATGACCTCAGAGTTTCTTCTGCCTGAGTTCACTACATTCTCTGGTTGGTTTGACTATGACCCAGCTTAGTTTAAGGCAGCCTGTAAGGTGGCCACCTCCCAAGTCCTAACCTGCTTCTTGGAGCTTACTATTTACCTTATAGTAAATGGGGAGAGAGATGTTCGATTGCTTCACTGATTTACTCTCCCACTCCCTTTATTCACAATCCCTAGAGCCAAAAGAGGGGCGGGCTTTCCTTTTACTACCCTTCTGCTGCCATGGAGCTCACCTGGGGATTGTAGCAGAAGAGTCATCTTCTCTAGGCTAGAGGGGTGTTCTCAGAGAACTAGCACTTCAAGCTAAGTTGTTCATATGGCAAAGGAGCAAAGAAGTTATTTGGAACAAACTTTCTCAACAATGCCTGGCTGCCTCTCAAGCCTATTGTTTTGTTCAAAATCTATCTTGTATGTTAGCATCTGACTAATTCCTATCTACCTGGTTGAATTCCTTATAAAACAAATTAAAGTTTTCTCCCAGGCTAATGGATAGATGGATGAATTTGAAGTACTGGGATGACGATTTTATATTCCAAGAGATAGAACGAGGAGCACATTTTTCCAAAATACATCATTACCAATTAATTGGCAATTCATTCTAAATTTGTTCAGTAGTTCTTCCCATAAAGACAGCTGAATAAAGGGAGTCTCACAAGAGAACTAAGCTCAGGATGGGTGGTATTAATGCAGACAGGCAGAACAGCACACAGAAGTAGCTTGGTGATATGCCAAGGGAGACATGCTGGATCTCCAGAAAGAAGAGGAGGAAAGCTGTAGAATGCATTTGCAATGTGTCTAGGACCCACATAGCCAAATATTACAGTGGGAGAAAAGGAGCTGAAGCATGAATCAGTCTGCAATCCAACAAAAGATTTTGAGGAGAGGATTGAAGTAATGAGCTAGGGCAGCGATTTTGCATTTTATAAGGACTAGAACTTAAAGTCAGTTGTTTTGATTAATGGTGTCAGAGGACATAGAACCTTGTTCAGAAATAGGTCAAATGTATTCAGTTGATTGTCCCTGTGTGATTCTTTGGACTATAGGACCAGGCTTAAAATTCAGGAGATGATGACAGTGGGGGGTCCAATAGAATGCTCCAAGAAGAATTAAACAGAATACCTCAAGAAAAACTGACTTCAAAATATTTAGTAACTAGATAGTTTATATTTGATTAAAAGATGGATAATTGCTTATGATCAGAAATGTACACCTACAGTTTAAATGCCATTTTGCTACCTACAAAGCCATGGAAAATTAACAGGCAATTTACTCTTGACTTGGAAGAGTATTATATATTTTTAAAAGTGTATTTTTTTCTTAATTGTGATATCCCATCGCTGATATCAGCATTTCTTGAGCATCACTGACTAGAAAAGAGATGGAAGTTAGTAAAACAAGCCAACCTAGGCCGGGCGCGGTGGCTCAAGCCTGTAATCCCAGCACTTTGGGAGGCCGAGACGGGCGGATCACGAGGTCAGGAGATCGAGACCATCCTGGCTAACACAGTGAAACCCCGTCTCTACTAAAAACACAAAAAACTAGCCGGGCGAGGTGGCGGGCGCCTGTAGTCCCCGCTACTCGGGAGGCTGAGGCAGGAGAATGGCGTAAACCCGGGAGGCAGAGCTTGCAGTGAGCTGAGATCCGGCCACTGCACTCCAGCCCGGGTGACAGAGCAAGACTCCGTCTGAAAAAAAAAAAAAAAAAAAAAAAAACAAGCCAACCTAGCATTAAATTGCTCCTCTTAGAGTAGAATATGTTCTTCATTGATTGACTATGCATAGGATTTACAAAATAATCCCAGGCACTTGGGGATACAGAATAAATATTACTGATTCCCGCCTGAGCCCCGGAGAGCAAGGCTGCAGTGAGCCGAGATCCTGATGCTGCACTCCAGCCCAGAGTAATAGAGTGAGACCCTGGGCCAAAAATAAAAAATAAAAAATAAAAAATAAAGTACTGATAAGTACTGATTCCTATCCCCAATGCGATTATGGTCTAATGAGAAAGAAATAAAATATACAAAATCAACACAAATACACACAAATGTACACAGCAATTACAGGAAGGAGGTGGTTGCATGAAATCAACAATTAGGCCGATTAGTTGGGGAATGGTTAGGTAAACCTCAAAAGATGTGTAAAGGAAATAGAGATATAGTATGAAGGTTCTTATCAATGTACTTTTAGAGAAAATTTTAGTTTTATGACACTCCTTAATGTCTAAACCTGTAGCATGTAATCTCCAGCATCTAAGAAAGTTTATTTCTAAGACTTACCACCTAATACCCCAAATAACCACAAAGTTTAAAGATGTGTTACTAACCTTGTGAACTATTTCTCTAATTAAAAAAAATCTAAATTACATATCACAGAGCTTGCTATGGTATATTAGTAGATATATGTATGAAGACATACATATACCAACTCAGACTTGTCAGGTATCCACAGTTGTTGTATGCATAGTATAGGATTTCCCTCCACATTCCACCAATACTTCCTTTTGTGCTGCCTCCCTTCACCGTTACAACAAACATTCCAATGAGCATGTTTATGCACTGGGACAGCTGCAGAAAATCATATACTGCAACCTATTTAGAAGCCTGATGTGAACAGGGTCTTCTGATGTGAACTGTCTTCTGCCTTGGATCTTCTTTTGTTTCTCCAGGCCAGAGGAATTGGGAGAAGGATCGTCCATCCATGACGTGGCTTGTTTTACTAACTTCCATCTCTTTACTAGCCAGTGATGTTTAAGAGATGCTGATATCAGGAATGGGATGACACAATTAGGAAAAACAATACACTTCTAATGTATTTCTGATCATAATTATGTCCTCAAGACAAAATTTCCATAAAGGAAGAAATTAAGAGCAGAGACAGTGAGAAATCATATCCTTTGTCCAAGGGGGGAGGCAGAATACATATCCCATTAGGAAAACAATGAACCAGAAATAAAAAAGCATTAATACAAAAGAGTCTAGAAAAAGCTTGGAAGGGCTCTGGAACTCTACAGGCTGTGGCAGTCATTTGCCTTGCCAAAAACCCGCCCAGCTGCTCTTTAAAAAAGAAAAAAAAAAAAAGCCCATAGGGACCAAAAACATTGACTAATAATTTTTGAATCCATCTCCAAAATGTATTCATCTCTGCCAAGGTCAGGTTTGGTCACCGCATGACTGGAGGTCTGGGCATGCTATTCCCAGTTTTATTTTTACAGTAGTTATGGAGCCCTTTATATTTTCAAGGGCCCTCCTGTCACTTATTACCCACCCATCCAGACCACCCACTCACACTCCCACACACAATATGTCCAGACACACCCACAAATACCCAGATTCTTTCAACCTTATGGTGGTTCAAGCTATCGGAATACTGTTTTCTCCAAATGACTTTGCTTTACATACTTGGAATTTCCCAAAATAAATCTGTTTCCCTCTCTGGGGACCAATCTGTGGATGTTACCAGTAGGCAAACATTTATGGAGCACCTACTGTGTGTAAGGCACAGATGAATGTGGGGGCTAAAAGAAACTCACCAGGAGGCAGAGAAGTCCAAGAGTTCCACTCTGCTGAGGAGGCATGTGTGTGTGTGTGTATGTGTGTGTGTGTGTGAGAATGTGTTGTGAGAGAGTGTGTATGTTAGAAACAGTGTGTGTGTGTGTGTGAGAGAGAGTGTGTTGTGAGAGAGAGAGTGTGTTAGAAACAGTGTGTGTGTGAGAGACAGAGAGAGTGTGTTGTGAGAGAGAGAAAGTGTGTGTGTTAGAAGCAGTGTGTGTGTGTGCGTGCGCGTGTGCTTGGAGATGTATATCTGAATCAAGAAAACTTTTCTTCCTGTCACCCACGTTTCCCCTTCCCACCTTCCTTTCTATTCTCCTTGATTCATTTTTTTCTCTCTAGTTCTTCATCTTGTGTAAGTATATGTCTCTATTGTCTCCATCCCTCCCCTGTGTTTTTTTCTGCTAAGATAAATCCACCCTAGAATTTCTGTCCGACATGGAAGCTATCACTGTGCTTTTCTCACTTCCTTAAAAACCTTCATGAAGGTAGTTGCTGTGGCCATACAAATCCTACAAGCATAAAAGGAGGGAAAATGCTTGTCCCAATTCATAAAAACTGGCTCTGAGGACACCACATTCCTTCACATCCTACACATTGGTGCTTGCCTATCGGAAAGACCAGGAAGGAGGCGCTCCCGCTGCTGCCGTGCGGCGCAGACCGTTGGCTGCAGTGTGGACTCGCAGCCTTCCCAAACCTCCCTGAGCCCTGACCCCTTAAGATAATTTATGAGGTGTCAGGATATTCTGACCACAAGGTCGGAATAGAATGGTTTTTACACTTCAGCTGCCATGAAAGAGAAACAATTTAATTCTGTTTCACTCTGGCACTGTCTGTTTTCAGAATGAACTGGGGGATTTGGGTCGCCTTGAGATTATTTGTCTAAGCACAGACCAAGACTGCTGCTGAGACTTGAGATGTCTGATTTCCACTCTGGCTTCCTTCTCCTTTCTTCCCAGATAGAGAGGGAGGCACTTGCCTTTCCTATTGTACCAAAATGGGACTGGAGTCCATTTCACCCAAGCAACTGCTGGGTGCTGGTGAATAAAGCAGATTTCTTATGTCACCTCCATCCTCTTTTAGTGGGAAAGAGTGGTTTGAGTAAGGAAGGGGTATGAGTCCTCTCCTAAATTCAGCAGGCCCCATGGTCTCTGCCAAATCGTGGTCTTGAGTCTGAAGCAGTGTTTCCCTTGGCTTGGAAGCTCAGCTTCCTGGCTCCTCTTGAAGCTACAGAACCATAGACATTCCGCTGAGTAGCCTGAAGCTCTGCCTGCCAGGAAAACCCAATGTCTCCTCAGAGAAATCTCAGAGTAGGAGTGCAGCTTCACCCAGCAGCCAAGAAGACAATCTTAAGGCAAGTCGGCTTTCCCAGGACCTCCCCCAACAACCCTCTCCTCTTAAGCCAGACTGGGAAGGTTGTCTGAGAATCACAATTTGACATATGATTTCACCATAAAACACTCACCCAGGAAGTTCACATAATAGGAAAGGGTCCCTGGATTCCTGAGCCTCGAAGCAACAGGCCTTTCGGGATGGTTCATGTGGTCTTCTTAGAGAAACTCATCTTCTGGGATCTGGCCACATGTCAGGCACTAGAAAGAGATAAAACAGAATACATTTTATCAATATTGTAAAATGTAAATGGAATGAAGTAAATCTCTACACAGATAGGCAATCATCTTTAAGAAATATTAAGTGAAAAAGAAAGGGTACAACACAGAATAATATGGTCCCGTGTGTATAAAAAGAGGCAGCTATATAGTAACATATACTTAATTAGACATAGCTTAGGAAAACAGAAAAAGCTTGTTTGAGAGTCTGTCTTTAGAAAAGAGAACTAGAAGCCTTGGGGGGATAGGAATTCAAATGATTTTCTTCTCACTACATTTTGGGGGGTGTTTTTCGAACTTTTTTTTAACCAAAAACTCATGCTACCTATAGAAAGCACTTTTCAAGTTAATTAATAAAGTAAAATCCTAGATAAGGTCAAGGGAAAGGAGGAGTAAGATGGAAAGCAAATGATTTAAGCTTAATGCCCGGCCAGCCAATTCTCAAAAAACCACTCCCCTCAATTAAAGCAACAAATTCTTGGTGGGAAGGGTAAATGAACTATTTTGTAAATGACCTCTTTGAGTTCCCTTAATAGTAGTACTTAAATGCTTATGGAAGAATTCCTTACTTTCATGTGGGTGAGAAGATTACTCCCCCCACAAAAAAAAATTCAGTCAATGGGATAGAGGCTCCTATAATTTAACATCCAATAAGCCTCAGTTTCAAACAAAGTGCTGAGTCAAACTGGTTTGCTTGCCCTTCTGCTCTAGTCAGAGTTTCTAAAGTTTCTTCTCTCTACTATTGTCCCAGTTATAATTATCTTTCCCATTTCCAGACAATGTTATTTATCCAAGCCAGGGAGGTGTATAGAAAAGAGCACTGACTACTAGGTAAAATAACATACCGTCCAGTACCAGCTGTCTCTGTATTAACATGGAAAATCATTTCATCTCTCTGGGCTTCAGTTTCCTCATCTGTAAAGAGAGAGATTTGAATGAGATATATTACCTTAAAATACCTTAAATATTATAAGTCTCTAATTCTATGAAAATACAGTTATCAGGCTGCGTGCAGATGGAGAATGCGACATTCTGTGAGCTTGTCATGGAGTTCCACAGTTCCATCTGACCTTTAGGCAGATGCATATATGAAACTACCTTCTGACTTACTTCTTCAATAATTATGAATAATTGGGCTGCTGTCCCAAAGGTAAGACTTCACCACTAGACCATAAAAACAAGATTCTCAAAGTCCATTCTGCCTTGCCATATGACAAACAGAATCAACTGCTACATTATAAACTAAGCCTCAGAGGTATCCTGATATTGCCCCAAGACCTTGGAATGGATGACCCAGTGCCCCATTCATTATCTGAGAGGCAGAGCTTGCCACTGAGTGACACATCCCTGCTTAGACAAGAAATGCCACCAAAATGAAGGCCCCTCTTCCCATTCTCCATCCCATTGCAGGTGTCTGGAACATCAGAAGGTATTTCTTCTATGTCAATGAAAGACAATGTACTCTGGTAGAGCAGCCTAGTAGTGCTATTATGGTCCAGGTGCACCAGAAAGGCCAGTGACATGGTGAGAAACAGAAAAAAAGAACTGCCAGGACAGCAGTGCCCATCAACCCATGCTACTCTCAGAGGCGATGACCTAAGAACTCAGTTGGTTATTAGTCAACCTGAAACATGTCTGATTATTACTTTGCAAATTTCTTCTCCTCCAACATGTTTCCATTCAAAATATAACTGATTCTCATTTCTTTCCCCAAACATTGCAATTTATCATTGCCACATGTGTCCTTTTCTCCTCAACCTTATAACACAGTCTTGATTGGTCTTCTTTATTAGCTGTATTTTTACCATTTATAACCTTGCCATGGCCTCAGTACTCTAAGACGCTAGGTAAAACACAGATGCTAGAGAGATAATATAGTCCAGGGGTTAAGAACATGAACTGTGAAGCCAGAATATCTGGGTTGAATTCCAGTTCTGTCCTTGACAATATGGCAGCTAGAGTAGATCATTGGTGGCCAGCAGCTTTGAACCTGCTGCTCATGAGCCTGTATGTCCCCACCCAGGAGCTGTTGCACCAGGCCCTGCTCTATCACAAGAAGGTTGTTGATCATTTAGAGAATTCAAACAATGAAAGGCTCCTTGATAAAATATCCAAAAACGAGCTAAATTGGTGAAGGCTCTAGCTGGTAGTAATTTAATGAAATTAAGTTTCAAGTGAATGAAAAGGAAAAACTTACGGCTGCCAGGTTTTAAATGTTTGGCTGTGGTTCTGAAATTGATCCAAGATTATTAGCCATTGAATAGGTTCAGAAAAAGTGGTTGAAGAAGCCATGATCATCAAAAGCGGAGATATTGACAAGGAACTATGCCTTTCTCTCATGAAGCTGCACTGCTCCATATGCTAACTGAAGATGCAATCACAATGGCCCTAATAGACTGCAAACTGAAAAAGAATTCTAAGAAAGAAGAGGCACAGAAGAAATAAGCCAATAGATAAACTGTCATTGGATCAAGTCAGTTGTTTACCTACTCTCAGTGTAATCACCTTAAATGTTAAAAAATTCCTTATGCTATAATTAAAGAGCTATGGATATGCACAATACTTTGCTGTTCAAATTGTTGCTCTAATACAACTTAAATACATACATTACTTGTTCCGAGTTCTTTGGTTTTTTCAACTTCCTTATACAGCCTTAATTTTTATTGTGAATTATGTAACTGTTGCTAAGATGGCTTCTTGATGAATTGCTAACGATTTCCAAAAAGTGCTTATGTTTAAGAGTGAAGTATATAAATATTTAAATTTTCCCAAATCAATTTGTAATGAAAGAGATGCTATTAAAAATTTCAATATGATTATTTGAAAGGGCCAACCATTGTGCGTAAATAGCATTATTGGGAAAATGTAACAAACCAACAAAAGAAAAAAAAAATCATAGATCTGCCATTTACTAGCTGTGTTAAGCTTGGGGAAGTTCTTCACCTGTCTGTGTCAGTTTCCTCATGGAAAAAAATGGGATGATAACAGACCCTACTTTGTAGTGCGGTCACAACAGTTAAATGACCATGGAGAAAGTCCTAAGAACAGCAGCTGACATGTTGTAAACACTATATATTGACATCATCATCATCATCATCATCATCATCATCAATTAGCAATCTGGAATATTAGACTATTCTTATGGCCATTGACACACTGTGCTGTGTTCTTAAAAAGGGTGATAAAGTTACTTTTGAATCTTTCAGACCTTTCCAGAGTCCCTGTCTCACGCCGTTGACATGACTGTTTCTCCTTGTGCTGTGCCACATGTAATGTTCCATCCATCTTCAGTGACATATTTACTTATTTACATGCCTATCCCTCACTTGTCTATATCTCCTCTCAAAAAAATAAAGCTTGTCTTGTTCTTTAATTTTTAGTCATTCTCCTCTACTTTTCTGCTCACAATTCTCCTGGTATTTAGATTAGAATACTAACAGAATATACAAAAGTTTGAAAGAAAGAGGCAAACCAACTGTAACTTTCCATAGGATGCTGTCTTCTTCCCCATCTTTGCTTCCTCAAGGCAAAATATTCCATACAGGTTTGCTCTCAGTTGAGGGAAATTAAGGAAGATATTTTTTCGCTGTGAAATGGATAAGGTGGTATAGCAGACAATGTTCACTGTTTATGCAACATCCATTTTGCCTTCTTACTTGCTAATTAAACTCCAAACATATTCAGGTAGCAAGCAGACATCTTGTATTTTTGAAGAAGTTTAGCTCCTTCTCTGGCCCCACTTGCCATTCCATTTCCTCTGCCAGCGATCAGAAGTGGGCATGTAACCCAGACCTGGCTAATGACACATAAGAGAAAGTGTGCTAGGGATTTGAGTGGAAGCAGTTTCTGGAAACTATTTCCTTTCTTTAAAAAACAAAACAAAAAAAACCAAAAAAACAAAAAAGATCCTCAAAAGAAGAAAAACTTTTTCCCTCTGTCTCTAAATGTAATAATGTAATTAGGTGAGATATGATCCTAGGAGCTATGACAGATCTCTTAGCATAATGAGGTACAAATCTAAGGAACACAAGCCAACATACTCAAAATGGTAGTATAAAAAGAAACAAAGAATGGAGGACCTGGAAGACATCAATGAGCCACTGCGACTGCCTTGAAAGAGTCCATCTCCAGACTTCTTTTTGTAAAGTGTAAAGCTATGGTAATTTGGTCTCTGTTACTTGATAGTTGATTCTAACAAATACAAATGTGCATTTTCCAAGGACTGTGGAGTCCTTTGTAATAACACATGCATTCATCCTTGAGCATCCCTTGTAAGTTTTAATAAATACATTTAATAAATAATTATTTAATATAAAGACCTTTCTATATTTCAAAGTACTATCACATTCCTATTTCATTTCTTCTTTATAGATTATACTATTAAAAACTACTGGCCAAGTGCAGTGGCTCATGCCTGTAATCCCAGCACTTTAGGAGGCCAAGGTGGGCAAATTTCTTGAGGTCAAGGAGTTCAAGACCAGCCTGGCCAACTGGTGAAACCTCATCTCTACTAAAAGAAAAATACAAAAATTAGCCAGGTGTTGTGGCACACACTTAGAGTCCCAGCTACTTGGGAGGCTGAGGCAGAATTGCTTGAACCCAGGAGATGGAGGTTGCAGTGAGCCAATCACACCACTATACTCCAGCCTGGCAACAGAGCAAGACACTGTCTCAAAAAAAGAAAGATTTATTATATGTGTTTGTCTGTTTTAATGCTGCTATAAAGACATACCCAAGACTGGGTAATTTATAAAGGAAAGAGGTTTAATTGACTCACAGTTCAGCATGTCTGGGGAGGCCTTGGGAAACTTACCATCGTGGCAGAAGGGGAAGTGAACACATCCTTTTTCACATGGCAGGAAGGAGAAGAATGAGAATCAAGTGAAGGGAGAAGCCGCTTAAAAAACCATCAGATCTTGTGAGAACTCCCTCACTATCACAAGAACAGCACGAGGGAAACCACTCCCATAATTCAATTAACTCCCACTGGGTCCCTCCCACTACATGTGGGGATTATGGGAACTATAATTCAAGATGAGATTTGCATGGGGACACAGCCATATAATTCCACCCTGGACCCTCCCAAATTTCATGTCTTCACATTTCAAAACACAATCATGGCTTTCCAACAGTCCCCCAAAATCTTAGCTTATTCTAGCATTAACCCAAAAGTCCAAGTCCAATGTCTCATCTGGGACAAGGCAAGTCCCTTCTGCCTATGAGCCTATAAAATCAAAAGCAAGTTAGTTGCTTCTTAGATACAATGGGGGTACAGGCATTGAGTAAATACACCCATTCCAAGTGGGAGAAATTAGCCAAAACAAAGGGTTTATAGGCCCTATGCAAGTCCAAAATCCAACGAGGCAGTCATTATACCTTAAAGTTCCAAAATGATCTCCTTTGAAACCATGTCTCGAATCCAGGTCACGCTGATGCAAGAGGTGGGTTCCCACAGCCTTGGGCAGCTCCACCTCTGTAGCTTTGCAGGGTACAGCCTTCCTCCTGGCTGCTTTCATGGGCTGACATTGAGTGCCAGCAGCTTTTCCAGGTGCATGGTACGAGCTGTCAGTGGATCTACCATTTTGGGGTCTGGAGGCTGGTGGCCTTCTTCTCACAGCCCCACTAGGCAGTGCCCCAGTGGGGACTCTGTGTGGGGGATCTGACCTAACAGTTTCCTTCCACACTGCTCTAGCAGAGGTTCTTTACAAGAGCTCCACCCCCGCAGCAAACTTCTGCATAGACACCCAGGCATTTCCAAACATCCTCTGAAATATAGACAGAGGCTCCCAAACCTCAATTCTTGATTTCTATGCACCTGCAGGCCAACACCACATGTAAACTGCCAAGGCTTGGGGCTTACACCCTCTGAAGCAATGGCCTGAGCTGTAGGTTGGCTCCTTTTAGCCACAGCTGGAGCTGAAGCAGCTGGAACACTGGGCACCAAGTCCTGAGGCTGCATAGAGCAGGTGGGCCCTGGGCCCAGCCCACAAAACCATTTTTTCTTCCTAGACCTCTGGGCCTGTGATGGGAGGAGCTGCCATGAAGGTCTCTGACATGCCCTGGAGACATTTTCCCCATTGTCTTGGTAATTAACATTTGGCTCCTCATAACTTATGCAAATTTCTGGAGCCAGCTTCAATTTCTCCCCAGAAAATGAGGTTTCCTTTTCTATTGCATTGCGAGGCTACAAATTTCCCAAACTTTAATGCTCTGCTTCCTCTTGAACGTCTTGCCACTTAGAAATTTCTTCCACCAGATACCCTAAATCATCTCTCTCAAGTTCAAAGCCCACCAATCTTTAGGTAGGAGCAAAATACTGCCAGTCTCTTTGCACAGCAAGAGTGAACTTTACTCTAGTTCCCAACAGGTTCCTCATCTCCATCTGAGACCACCTCAGCCTGGACTTCATTGTCCATATCACTATTAGCATTTTTGTCAAAGCCATTCAACAAGTCTCTAGGACATTCCAAACTTTCCCACATCTTCCTGTCTTCTGAGATCTCCAAGTCTCTAGGAAGTTTCAAACTTTCCCACATTTTCCTGTCTTATTGTGAGCCCTCCAAACATTCCAACCTTTGCCTGTTACCCAGTTCCAAAATTGCTTCTACATTTTCAGTTATTTTTATAGCAGTACCCTGCTCTGTGCAGTACCAATTTACTGTATTAGTCTATTCTCATGCTGCTATAAGGAGATACCTGAGACTGGGTAATTTATTATACAAAGGAAAGATGCTTAATTGACTCATAGTTTGGCATGGCTGAGGAGGTCTCAGAAAACTTACAAACATGGCAGAAGGGGAAGCAAAGACATCCTTCTTCACAAAGTGGCAGGAAGGAGAAGAATGTGAATTCAGCGAAGGGGGAAGCCCCTAATAAAACCATCAGATCTTGTGAGAACTTCCTCACTATCACAAGGACAGCATGGGAGAAACCACCCCCATGATTCAATTATCTCCCACCAGGTCCCTCCCACCACATGTGGGGATTACGGGAACCACAATTTAAGATGAGATTTGGATGGGACGCAGCCAAACCATATTATCATATAAGCATTTTAATTACCTTATTTCAATTAACTTCCAAATTTTCACAAGTCTAAAGTTACGTTTTATACTCTTAAATTATAAATTTAAAGTTTAATTACAACACTGATTATTTCAACCTTTCTCCCGCAATATTTTTCATATCTCCTAGAGAGGTTTTGGCTAAAAGCATGGATTTGGAGTTAGAGATACCCAAAGTCATATTTACTAGCCATGTAAATAAATTAATTAATTATTCCTTTCTGATACTTCATTTGCCTTTCTTAAAATAATATTTAGGCCCATTACCAAGATGTGATGAGATGACATAAGTAAGAGGCTTCACTAAACCTTGACACAGAGTGAAAAGTCAAAAATATATAGAGAAAATGGAAAGAAGGAAGTGAGGGAGGGGAAGAAAAAAGTGATAGAGAAAAAAAGAAAACATGAAGAGAAGGAGAAGGATAGGCAAAAGAAAAAAGGGAAAAGAAATGCAAGAAGAGACAGGAAAAAGAAGAAGGAGGAGAAGGAGGTAGGGGACAGAAACAAAGGACAGGGCAGAATAGGGAAAAAGAAGAGGAAGAAGAACAAGAAGGTAAGAGGAAGAGAAAAGTGATGATGATGCTGATGACGATGACAATGACAATCATGATGAGGAGGAGGATGTTTATTTTAACACAGAGATGAACACTGAGAAACAGAAAGGTTGAAGTATGTTTTAAAGCCCAGACAAATCCCTAATCATCTGCAACTTAATGCAATATGATTTTTCCCCATAAAGCTTTGGTATTATACATGGTGACTCTCTCTTATGCAGTTTGAATCTAGCTATTCCAAATATTACTACAAAAAAATTACTGTTTAGTTAAAGGATTATAAAACTTGGGTAATAATCCTCATATTTCAAAGAAATGGATGACTCATTAAGATTCCAGTGCAATCAAAGAACCTGGAGAAATCCCTGGAGTTAGTTTTAGTCAAATATGAGACACAGCTAAATTAAATGAGCAAAAAATAAAATAAGTGATTCATTGAGTTTCTTATATAATGACCAGATGCTCTCCTTCTTCAATAATGGCAGAACAAGAGGAAAGAGCCCTTTTTTTTTTTTTTTTCAACATAAGAGAGAGGTCTTCTTAACAGTGAGGGCTGATAAAAGCCCCTTAGTTACCATCTCACTGGTTACAAGTCACTTCCTACAGAAAATTTAAAGCACAGTCAAGCGAGGGTAAAAGGCAGTGCAAATGAAGATAGGTGGAGAACTAGAAAGAGCTCTCAGAGGACCTTCTAGGCCAACACTTTTGTACCGCAGTCAATTCTCATTTGCTTTCCATAATGGGCTATTGGCGGAGGGGGAAGTTAAAACCTTTTACTTCTTTAGGTTTGCTTGTGAACATCAGCCTCTCTTTGTCTTCTAATCTCTCTGATGCTGACATGGGTCCTACATCTGTAGCATTCTCCTTCTTGCTATGAAAAACACATGCAGCCTTCCCTTCTCTCTGTTCTTCCTGCTCCACTGTACTTATGGTTCCAGCTTTCATTAACAGGCATTGAAGCCTGAGCCTTTCTGAATTTTCCAAGTGCTGTAATTCTCCCAGCCTCCCCAACATTTTAGGTTGCATTATCATTAGCAACCATTTCTCAGACACATCCATGGATATTGTTGTTAGTTCTCATCTTCCTTCTACAAAGTTACAGTTTAATCTAACGCTATCCTTTATCATCATCACTGTAACCTTCACCCTCTAGATCAGATGCCACTACCTTTGCATTTTAAGATTTCACTTTGGAATCTTACCTTGCAGCACAATTCCAGTAGAATGACTTAACCCAAAAACGGGGGGAAAAAAAAAGGAAACTCTTGCATTGACCTGAATTAATAATGGAGAAAGGGGAGAAGTCTAATCTTTCCAGTGCAGAAGATGTGTGCATTGTTTGTCATGAGTAGCCCTTGGGGAGGGAGAGATTTCAAGTTCAGCATTTATGTGGCACATTTTTCAATTAGACAATATACTGTATGGTATTTCCCTTCCTCCCCCAACCCTGTCTCTTTTATTACCACATGACTTCATCTCCCCATGTGACTGACAGAGTCCACTGAGCTCAACACTGATAAAAAACATCTGTGGGAGAAAAATTGCAATTTAGAAAACAATTAAGTACATCGTTTTCTATTCATTTAGTTGGCTAGAGAAAGAAAAGTTCTTTCAAAGAAGTAACTTGATCTACAATGGTCAGGGATTAAAGGACACGCAGATCTGTTTTCTCCAGGCTGTAGTGTGGAGGAATGCATCCTAACTCAGAGGGCTACATGTAGACAGACACCTCTATGTTACAAGTTTTAACAAAGAATAAACTACTGAGAGTTCTCCTATGTTTCCGATGTCTTCTGATTTTTAAGACATTCTTCTATTCTTATTGAATTTGTGAGAACTTAAGAGCTTCCTTAAAGGATATGTATTTCCCGCTGTCAAATGCTCACCATATGCTCATTTGTTATGGGAACTCTGTAAGTGAACCTTGGTTTACTGTTAAAGACCCTATCTGAAAGACTGAGGGGTGGGGTGTGTGTTCACGTGTGTGTGTGTGTGTGTGTATGCTGACTTTCCCTTTCATTTTTTCCTCACTAGCTCTGTGAGAATCCATGAGTCCATCACTCTGAGCTCAGAATCTTTATGAACCATGGCCTTACTTTTTATCTGCAAAACCTTAAAGAAAAAATTTTAATACCAACAGGATTGATTCTGGGTGTCTCCTCCCTGGCCAGAAGCATATTTCTAGGTTATAACCACTGCTCTCACTTACTGAGTATCTACTGTAGAACAGTCACTGTAATTCACACCTTGATTAAAATATCTCAGTTATTTGTCACATCAATCCCATTAAGTAGGCGTTGTCACTCCCATATTTTACAAACGAGAAATTGATAATCCTATTTTAAAGCACTAAAATGCTTACCCACAGAAAACAAGAATGATTTGAACTCGTATTTCTCAGCTTCTTAAGTTCATGCTCTAAATAACAAATCCAGAAAATTGGCAGCTAGGAAATAAACTCTAAAAAGTCTCATCCATTGATAAGTCTGAAATGAAAGTTTCTTGCCACATTTAAATAAGGAACATACACAAAGTAACTATTTAGCACCAGGCCCAAGGTTATTCTTTAGTGAAACCATCTCTACCCATTACCCCACTCTTATCTTTTCTCAAACTTCATAGTGCACATAAGATTATCAAGTACACTAGGCTGGGCGCAGTGGCTCATGCTTGTAGTCCCAGTACTTTGGGAGGCGAAGGCAAGTGGATCACCTAAGGTCAGGAGTTCGAGACCAGGCTGGCCAACATGCTGAAACCCCGTCTCTACTGAAAATACAAAAAGCTAGCCAGGAGGGGGTAGTGTGTACCTGTAATCCCAGCTACTTGGGAGGCTGAGACAGGAGAATCGCTTGAACCTGGGAGGTGGAGGTTGCAGTGAGCCAAGATCACACCACTGCACTCCAGCCTGGGCAACAGAGCAAGACTCCAACTAAAAAAAAAAAAAAAAAAAAATAGAGGTTTATCAAGTACACTAGTGAGGCTTTATTACAGTACCCACTTATCATCACCTCTCTGTTCTAAAGACTTAAAAACAAGATCCAGAAGCAAGCATTTCATGCTATTGGTAGAGAAGCAGTGACTATTATGAACCCCCATTCGAAGAAGGGGCCAATCAGTGGAAAAGGTCCTAAGGAGACCTCACTCATTTTCTTTTAAAGTTTGCCTTGTGAACCAGCATAACACATACCTACTTTCATAGCATGTGTTTCATTTTGTCTATGGTAGTCAGGGAATGTAATTACAATAATATCATGAAGCCACCTGGAAGTGCAGGTTAGGGCATGCTCATTTTACAATGAACCACAGTTGACAGACAGGATTACTCAAAAAATGGAGCACACTGGCACTAGAAAAGCTGGAGGCTGGGAAACATGAACAAAGAGCAGATCTTAGGTTGGTGAATGGATGTTAAAGTAGAGAGAAAGGGGGAGTGTGGGTTGCACAGCATTTAAAAGGCAGAGGGAGCTGGCAGAGGGAGCTGACAATGGAGTCACTGGTGGAGTTGTGGTTGAACCAAGAAGTCTAAAGTCTACTGAAATTCAAGGGTTTTAGTCTCTGGGTAGGAAATCCAGGGATGATCTTGTAGCTCACAAAAGTTAGAAGACTGCTAGAAACAATCTTATTTCACATAAGAGGCAAGGGAGTGGAAAAAAATACCTGGATTCCAGCAATAGAGTGCTTGGGGACCTGAATAATATTTCTGCTATAGGTGAGAGATGGGGAGATAACTGTGGGCTAGAATGTTCAAGATAAATCTGATAAAGGAGGTCTCTTAGTGGAATTTAAGGTGAGATGAGAACAAATCAGGATGGCTTGCTTGTTAGAGGTGAACAATTCAACAACAGGAAGAAGATAAAAGTGAGCATGGTGACATCAAGAAAAAGATATAATGACAACTGTAATGGTTTAAATGTGTCCCCCAAAAGGCATATGTTGGAAACTTAATCCCAAGTGCAACAGTGGTGGGAGGTGGGGCCTAATGGGATGTGTTTAAACCATGAGGACTCCTGCCCTCATAAATGGATAAATGCCAGTTATAAAAGGACTTGAGGCTGTGAATTCAATCTTATGTTAACTGTCATGTTCTCTCACCATGTGATGCCTTCTGCTATGTTGTAATGCAGCAAGAAGGCCCTCACTAGATATGGTCCCCTGATCTTGGACTTCTCAGCCTCCAGAACCGTGAGCCAAATAAACCACTATTGTTTATAAGTTGCCCACTCTGTGATATTCTGTTATAGCAGAAAAAAAAAAAGAAAAAAAAAAAGAAATACTAAGACAATTACTGAACCCCCTGCTACCCACCCCACCCCGCCCTTCCCCATCATGAGTCCAAAAAGCAATGAGCAGATTCTTCTGTTGGTTTTGATAACAGGAAAAAGATAGCTACCTTTTTCTGGGTCAAACAGGCTGGCTGAGGAAGGGAAGAATTGTTCATGGTATGTTGGTTTCAGTTTTTATTTTTATTTTTTTGTTTGTTTGGGTTTAGTTTGATTTTAACCTCACTAGGTCAGCTCAGGACAACGAGGCAATTCACATTCAAAGATATTGCTGAAATTATCTGAACCATTTGTCTTCCTTGACTTTAAAACCAGGCAGAAAATGTTGCAAAATAATATTTCCAATCTCTCTGGCCTCTATCTGTGCCAAGAGTGCCCCAGGACTGCCCTCAGAAAGGCAGGAGCCCTTCAGATCATCAGGAAACCCTGGAGCTTGCTAATAAAAAGAAAATGATTTTCCATACAAAGTAAACAGATCCCTCTTGCACATCTAAAAGGATTTGGCTTCACATGCTGGTGAAGGTTTAGGGTGAAGTTTTAATTTTCAAATTACAGAAGCTTATTCTGAGCTTGAATTTTCATATTATTCTTCAAAGCACAACAGAACCCCCTGTCAGGAGATAGCCAGCAACTGCATTCTTGAAGCAGCTGTCAACTAGCCTACATTTCGTTTTCCGCCTTGAACGTGAGGTTTCTTTCAGGCACCCAGCAGAAGTCCTGTAGGAACCAAGAAGTGATTAGAGGATCTACTGTCACTTAGAAAAGTTGCTTCTGTAGAATGTAGTCTGCCCTAGTTTTTCACAAAACTGAAACAGTCTTATCTCACGTAAGAGGCAAGGGAGTAGAATCATTTTTCCTGGGTTGAAATTGCTTTGTCATTGCACAGATTAGCAGAAGATTTATATAATAAAATTCTCCATGTGAATTAAAAGACAGACGTACAGAGGCAGAGACAAAGAGAAAGAGGGGGGAAGAACCCTTCTCCCTAACATCATCTTTTTATTTATAAAACACTGCTAAGCTTATTGGCAGAAAGACACCATCTCATGTAACATTCAGGGTGGTCCATTTAAGAGAGTCCCCTTTAACACAGGACAGCTTTAAGTGTGGCCTATTTTAAGTGGGTCACCAGATGTATTCTTTGCCCACTGAAGCTAAGTAAGTTAACTACTTTTAGATGGAAGACTAGGCAAGTATTACAATATCCTATCCCAGCCAGTGATCATTTCTACATTATCCCTCATTTCAGAGCCTGCACAATTCCACTGTTGACATTAGTGTGGAAACTTGGCCATATCAATAGGGTTACCTAAAGTTAAACCAAAATAAACTTTCCGTATCTTAAAAAGTTTGTTATGATGGACAAAAAAAAGGAAAATACATTTTATTCATTGTTCTCTATTTCAAACTCTCCATACTTCTCTTTCCTCCTCATTCTGCCATTACCTAACTTATTGGTCTCCCCAGAGTTGAAGAGGTTTCTTCTCATTTTCTTTATTTCTTGATAAAAATACTTAAGTGACAAATAGATTGTATATACTCAAAATGTAGAACATGATGACTTGATATTTGTAAACACTGTGTATCACCACGACCAAATTCATTAATACATCCCTCACCACCCATGCAGTATATCAGATCCCCAGAACTTGCTCATCTCATAACTGAAAGTCTGTGGGAGGGCAGTGAAGAGCAGAGACAGCATTTCTCTGCCATCCTGGCATGAAGGCCTAGATGATAGTCACTAAGGCTGGAATGAAAAGCTTTACTGGCAGGAACCTGTTGCCTCATCCTGACCTGTAAGTCTCAATATGAGATAATTCCTTTTCCTTCCAATTGGTCTTTGACTTCGCTATCTTTTTCTGTCTGGCATTGTTCACAAGCTTTTCACATATTCTGTAGGTCATCTCCCAGTTTTGGAGATGATTCCGTCTCCTACTTTCAGCTCTGCTCTGAACAACTTAAACAAAAACAGGTAAGTATAAGAATGTCAGCTTTTAAGTTATTCATATATTCAATTAACGTTAATGAATACCTACTACATGCTAGCCATTGTGTCTAGGTGCTGGGAATGAAACTGGGAATAACACATATCTGGCTAATGTATGGTGTGAGAGAATGTGCAGACCAGAAAGGAAATTTATTCTGCTTCCAAATCCACTTATATCCTCTGATTTTTATGGAGATCCCATCAGAGAATCTTACTGCAGTCCTCATTTCATAAACCTTCCGTAAGTGGGATCCCCAAAGAATTCAAGATTTACTAACTAAGGAGAAAGATCTTCCTAGAGCCTCAAACATAAATTAGATGCTTCTACTCCCATTATTATCTTTCTTGGCATTTAACACAATTAAAATTATACATTTATGGGCCAGGTGCAGTGGCTCACCCCTGTAATCCCAGCACTTTGGGAGGCCGAGGCAGGCGAATCAAAGGTCAGGAGTCTGAGATCAGCCTGGCCAATATGGTGACAGCCCGTCTCTACTAAAAATACAAAAATTAGCCAGGCATGGTGGCACATGCTTGTAGTCCCAGCTACTCGGGAGGCTGAGGCAGGAGAATCGCTTGAACCTGGGAGTCAGAGGTTGCAATGAGCTGAGATTGTGCCACTGCACTCCAGTCTGGGCAACAGAGAGAGACTCCATCTCAAAATAAATAAATTTAAATAAATAAATACATAAATACATAAAATTATACATTTATTTGAGTGCATGTTTATTTTATGTCCACTCTTCACCAAATTTTCAAGTTACTTAAATCATGTTGTTACTTGTGTCCCCAGTACCTAGCATAACTGGCATATATCAGGTACCAAAAAAATACTTGTCAGTTTAGTGGCTGAATGAACAATTGAACAAATGAATCAAGTCATTCCTATTATTAGCTTGAAGGAGGACACCAAAAATTGAAATTAATCTTCTTACACGCTTCTCTGAAGGAGGGGCCATGATCATCACGCTTTAGATTTTAAATAATCCTAATGTCTCAGGGAAACTTAACATTTAAATATGCCTGTTTGTACACTGAGTCACCTTCTTGCCGATCATCACAGGGTTGAACTTACAAGGTAAGAGCATGATCTGAGCATTGCACACCAAGCCCCAGACCAGGGCCTGTGTTCAGGGTGCTCATCTTTCCTTAGCCAAGGATCTAATATCCTACTTTAGACAATTTGGGCTTCTGGCTTCTTAAACCAGTTTTTCTGGAGCCACGCTCTGCAGTCACAAGCTCTGCCCACATTCCAGAGAGGGTTAGGGTTTCTCATTAATCTCTGTCTGGATCGTGTCCTCAGATTAGTGACCACTGAAATCTAATCCCTGTCATGGGGAATGAAGCACCTGACCCATACGAAGTTGAGCTGAAGAACTGTTCCCTCTCTGAGACCAGTTGTCTCTGGCTTCTCACCTCCCTCAGGCATAGCACGATGATTCAGGGAAGCCATTATTACACTGTCACTACCAAGCAGCCATCCATCACTCCAAAAGGTTTATACAGGAGTCCTTTGTACATAACTTAATATTTTTTCCCCATATTTGGAAGAGTCACCGGGCTGTTAAAAGAAAAACAAACAAACAGAAAACAACAACAACACCCCACAAAAACCCTATCCAAAGGTCAGCAACCTCAAAGATCGAAGGTAGATAAGGCCAGCAAGATAAGAAAGAATCAACACAAAAATGTTGAAAACTCAAAAAGCCAGAGTGCCCATTTTCCTCCAAATGATTGCAACACCTCTCTAGCAAGGGCTGAGGCTGAGATGGCTAAAATGACATAAGTAGGCTTCAGAAGGTGGGTAATAATGAACTTTGCTGAGCTAAAGGAACATGTTGTAACACAATGTAAAGAAGCTAAGAATCATGATAAAACAACACAGGAACTGACAGCCAAAACATTCAGTTTAAAGAGGAACATAACCAACCTGTTAGAGCTGAAAAACACACTACAAGAACTTCACAATGCAATCACAAGTATTAATAGCAGAATAGACCAAGTGCAGGGAAAAAAAATCAGAACTTGAAGACTATCATTCTAAGATACATAGACAAGAATAGAGAAATAAAATGAGAAGGAATGAACAAAACCTCTGAGAAATATGGGATTTTGTAAAGAGACCAAATCTATGACTGATTGGGGTACCTGAAAGAGACGGAAAGAATGGAACCAAGTGGGAAAACATACTTAAGGATATCATCCAAGAGAACTTCCCCAACCTAGCAAGCCAGGCCAACATTAAAATTCAGGAAATGCAAAGACCAACAGTAAGATACCTCATGAGAATATTATGCCCAAGAGACAGAATCATCAGATTCTCCAAGGTTGAAATGAAAGAAAAAATGTTAAGGGCAGCCAAATGAGAAAGCCCACATCAACTACAAAGGGAAGCCTATCAGATTAACAGTGGACCTCCCCACAGAAATCCTACCAGCTAGAAGAGATGGGGGGTCAATTCTTTAAGAATTCAACATTCTTGAAGAAAAGAATTTCCAACTCAGAATTTCATATCCAGCCAAACTGAGCTTCATAAGCACAGGGGAAATAAGCAAATGTGGAGAGAATTTGTTAACAACAGAGCTGCCTTGCAAGAGCTCCTGAAGGAAGCACTAAATATGGAAAGGAAAAATCACTCTGAGCCAATACAAAAACACACCAAAGTACACAGACCAGTGACACTATCAAGCAACAACATAAACAAGCCTGCAAAATAACCAGCTAGCAACATGATAACAGGATCAAATCCACACATAACAACACTAACCTTAACTGTAAATGGGCTAAAGGCCTCAGATAAGAGACACAGAGTGGTAAGTTGGATGAAGAACGAAGACTATCAGTATGCTGTCATCAAGAGACCCATCTCACATGTAATGACACTCACAGGCTCAAAATGAAGGGATGGAGAAAAATTTACCAAGCAAATGGAAAACAGAAAAAAGCAGGGGTTGCAATCCTAGTTTCTGGCAGAACAGACTTTAAACCAACAAAGATAAAAAACAAAGGATACTACATAATGGTAAAGGGTTCAATTCAACAAGAAGGGCCAATTATCCTAAATATATATGAACCCAATACAGGAGCACCCAGATTTTTAAAGCAAGTTCTTAGATATTTTCAAAGTAACTTAGATGCCCACCACAGTAATAGTGGGAGACTTTAACATCCCACATCCCAATGACAATATTAGACAGATCATTGAGAAAGAAAATTAGCAAAGACATTCAGGGCTTGAACTCAGCTCTGGATCAAGTGGACCTGACCGATATATATAGAACTTGCCATCCAAAAACAACAAAATATACCTTCTTCTCATTGCCACACAGCACTTACTCTAAAACTGATCACATACTTGGAAGTAAAACACCTCTCAGCAAGCGCAAAAACATGGAAATCATAATAAACAGTCTCTCAGACCACAGCACAATCAAATTAGAACTCAAAATTAAGAAATTCACTCAAAACCACACAATTACATGGAAACTGAACAAACTGCTTGTGAATGACTCTTCGGTAAATAATGAAATCAAGGCAAATATCTAGAAGTTCATTGAAACCACTGAGGACAAAAAATACAATGTACCAGAATCTCCGGGATACAGCTAAAGCAGTGTTAAGAGGGAAATTTATAGCACTAAATGCCCATATCAAAAAGCTAGAATGATATCAAGTTAACAACCTAACCATACAACTAAAAGAACTAGAGAACTAAGAACAAATAAACCCCAAAGCTAGCAGAAGACAAGAAATAACCAATATCAGAGCTGAACTGAAGGATACAGAAACACACACACAAAAAAAAAAACTTCAAAAAATCAATAAATCCAGGAATTGATTTTTTGAAAAGAATAATAAAATGGATATACTGCTAGCTAGACTAATAAAGAAAAAAAGAGAAGATTCAAATAAACACAATCAGAAATGATAAAAGGGACATCACTACTAACACCACAGAAATACAAACAACTACAAGATAATACTATAAACACCTCTATGCACATAAACTAGAAAATCTAGAAGAAATGGATAAATTCCTGGACACATACACCCTCCCAAAACTGAGCCAAGAAGAAACTGATTACCCAAATAGACAAATAATGAGTTCTGAAATTGAGGCAGTAATAGCTACAGACCAAAGAAAGCAACTTCAGCAAAGTCTCAGGATTCAAAATCAATGTGCAGAAATCACAAGAATTGCTATACACCAACAACAGGCAAGCAGAGTGCCAAATCATGAATGAACTCCCATTCACAATTGCCACAAAAAGAATAAGATACCTAGGAATAACAATAATAAGGGAAGTGAAGGACCTCTTCAAGGAGAACTACAAACCACTGCTCAAAGAAATCAGAGATGACGCAAACAAACGGAAAAAGATTCCATGCTCATGGTTCAGAAGAATCAGTATTGTGAAAATAGCCATATTGCCCAAAGCAATTTACATATTCAATGTTATTCCCATTAAACTACTATTGACATTCTTCACAGAATTAGGAAAAACTATTTTAAAATTCATATGGAACTAAAAAAAGAGCTCAAATAGCCAAGACAATCCTAAGCAAAAACAACAAATCTGGAAGCATCACACTACCCGGCTTCAAACTATACTACAAGACTACAGTAACCAAAACAGCATGGTACTGCTATAAGAACAGACACATAGACCACTGGAACAAAATAGAGAACACAAAAATAAGACTGCACAGCTGCAACCATCTGATCTTAAACCTGACAAAAACAAGCAATGGGGAAAGGATTTCCTATTTAATAAATGGTGCTAAGAGAACTGGCTAGCCATATGCAGAAAATTAAAACAGGACCCCTTCCTTATATCATATACAAAAATCAACTCAAGATGGATGAAAGACTTAAAGGTAAAACCCAAAACTATAAAAATCCTAGAAGAAAATCTAGGCAATGCCATTTAGGACACAGGCACAGTAAAAGATTTCATGATGAAAATGCCAAAAACAATTGCAACAAAAGCAAAAATTGACAAATGGAATCTAATTAAACTAAAGAGCTTCTGCACAGCAAAAGAAACTATCATCAGGGTGAATAGACAACCTACAGAATGGAAGAAAATTTTTGCAGTCTATCCATCTGGCAAAGGTCTAATATCCAGCATCTACAAGGAACTTAAACAAATGTATGAGAAAATAACAAACAATCCCACTAAAAAGTGGGCAAAGGACATGGACAAACACTTCACAAAAGAAGACATATATGGTGCCAGCAAACACACAAAAAAAGCTCAACATCACTGATCATTAGAGAAATGCAAATCAAAACCAAAATGAGATACCATCTCATTCCAGTCATAAAGTCTATTATCAAAAAGTCAAGGCTGGGTGCAGTGTCTCACACCTATAGTCCCAGCACTTTGGGAGGCTGAGGTGAGCAGAATGCTTGAGCTCAGGAGTTCAAGACCAGCCTGGGCAACATGATGAAACCCTGTCTCTGCAAAAAATACAAAAATTAGTCAGAGATGGTGGCACACATCTGTGGTCCCAGCTACTTGGGAGGCTGAGGCAGGAGGATCACTTGAGATCAGGGGGCAGAGGTTGCAGTGAGCTGAGACCATGCCACTGCACCCCAGGCTGAGTGACAGAGTGAGACCCTGTCTCAAAAAAAAAAAAAAAGTCAAAAAGCAACAGATGCTGGTGGTGAGGTTGCAGAAAAAAGGGAATAATTATACATTGTTGGTGGGAGTGTAAACTAGTTCAACCATTATAGAAGACAGTGTGATGACTCCTCAAAGACCTACAGGCAGAAATACTATTCAATCCCATTACTGGCAATATACCCAAAGGAATATAAATCATTCTACTATAAAGATATATGCACATGTATGTTCATTGCATACCATATGCAGAAAATTAAAACAGGACCCCTTCCTTACATCACTATTCACAATAGCAAAGATATGGAATCAACCTAAGTGTCCATGAATAATAGACTGGATAAAGAAAATGTGGTACATGTACACCATGGAATACTATACAGCCATAAAAATAAACAAGATCATGTCCTTTGCAGGGACATGGACAGAGCTAGAGGCCATTATTCCCAGCAAACTAATTCAGGAACAGAAAACCAAATACTGCATGTTCTCATTTATAAGTGGAAGCTGAATGATGAGAACACATGGACACATGGCGGGGAACAACACACACTAGGGCCTGTCAGAGGGTGAGAAGCCAGAAGGGAGGGCATCAGGAAGAATAAGTAATGGATGCTGGACTTAATACCTAGGTGATGGGACACCACCTAGGTGCAGCAAACCATCATGGCACACGTTTACCTAGGTAACAAACCTGCACATCCTGCACATGTACCTCTGAACTAAAAAAAAAAAAAAAATCTAAAAATACAAATACCATAAGATCCAGCACTCCAGCTGCTATGTATTTATCCAAAGGAAAGAAAAGCAATATATCAAAGGGATATCTGTACCCCTATGGTTTTTGCAGCATTATTAACAATAGCCAAGATATGTAATCAACCTAATAGTCCATCAGTGAATATATGGTTAAAGAAAATGTGGTATATATACAATGGAATACTATTTATCCATGTAAAAGAATGAAATCCTGTAATCTGCAGCAACATGTATGGAACTGGAGGTCATTATGTTAAATGACATAAGTCAAGTACAGAAAGACATATATTGCACATTCTCACCTGTATATGGAGAAAAAAAAAGTTCATCTCATAGCGTACAGAGTGAAATGAGAGTTACCAGAGGCTGGGAAGACAGTGGGGAGGGAGTGATGAAGGGAGGTTGGTTAATAAGTACAAACATAAAGTTAGATGGAAGGAATAAATTCTAGTGTTCAACAGCACATCAGTGACTATAGTTAATAGACAATATATTGTATATTCCAAAATAACTAGAGTGAAAGATTTAAAATGTTCCCAACATAAAGAAATGATAAATGATAGAGGTGATGGATATCAAATACCATTATTTGATCATTACACATTGTATACATGTAACAAAATATCACATGTACCCCATAAACATGTACCAATATTATGTATTAATAAAAGATAATCAAAATTTAAGAAAAGAAAAAATAATCTGAAGAATCTTCTGACATTATACATGAGTGGGACAGGAATCTTGTTGGGAGTGAAAGGGGAAAGCCATTACCCTCACTCATCTGAGAGTAATGGAAAATTACTCTCAGGTAATTACTCAGGAAAATTACTACATCAAGTTTATGAAGCTCTACTTGCTAATCTACTTCCAAGGTTTTCTCATATACGATCAGATGTTTGAATCCATTTCTTCTAATAACAGAGTCGTATAAATAAATTATTATAATCTTTTCATGTTTCCCAGACATCATCACATTGGTGGTGTTTATTTTGAGAGTACAGACTTTTATATCAGCAGCACTGGGATCCAATTTGTGATTGGTCCTTTAACCAGTCACATGACCTTGGGCTATTTTCTTAAACTCTCTAAGGCTCAATTTCTATACTTATAAAGTGCAAACACCTATCTCACAGGGCTGTTGAAAGAATTAAGCAAAATCATAGATGTAAAGAACTTAGCATTCACTGAGTGTTTATTATTAGTATTTTCCCACCACTTGAAAGGAAATTCCAGAGGGCTGAAGTGAGGAAGAGACAGAAAAGTTCTTCTCATGTACTTTCTGATCCGAGGAAAGGCCAAACAGTTCGCATCTCAGAGATAAACTTACATTTCAAGAAACGGATATGTTAATTTGCTCACCCATTGTAATAATTTCAGTATGTATACCAAAATAGCATGATGTACACTACACCTTAACTCATACGATTTTTAAAAAGAAAGAAATGGTGGCTAGACTCAGAGCAATACTCAGAAAGGCCTAACAAATAGGACTCAAAACGTCACTAGGTATTTCATTGTTTGATGGGCCTGATTCTCATAATGTAATTTATGTTTTAACAATACATATTGTCAAAGAACATCTGGTAGACACAGAGGGCCTGTCTGCCACATTAATTTTTCCTTCTTGACAAATATTCCTAGAGGAGGTGAGAATCAGACATTCTTCCAGGACATCCTTTTGTTCTTCTTGAAATAACCCAAATCATTTCTGTACATGTATTTAATCCAATGGTGCAGGAAAATTGCAGCCTTCTTATTCTTACAAGGTTCCAAATGCAGGTGTGAGCTGACTTCCCAAGAAACTCTTTTAAAGAATTCCTGTCAAGAGACTGCTTAATTATATCTCTAGGGCATAGCATGGACATATTACATGAATTTAAATTTTCTTATTGTTTTCTGATCTTAGTCACTGAAGACAATGAAGACCCTGAAGACACTCAGGCACTGAAGACAATTTTGGAGTACCTTCCCAGCTTGCCTCCTCCTTTAACTGTGCTCCTCACCTATAGCTCATAGTTGTGTTACCAGAAAGGGGTCTCAATCCAGACCCCAACAGAGGGTTCTTGGATCTCACACACACAAAAAAGAATTCGAGCAGAGTCCATAGAGTAAATTGAAAACAAGTTTATTTCAAAAGCAAAGGAATAAAGCATGGTTATTCCATAGGCAGAGCAGCCCCCAAGGGCTGCTGGTTGCCCATTTTTATGATTATTTCTTGATTATATGCTAAATAAGGGGTAGATTTTTAATGCCACCCCTTTTTAGACCATAGAGGGTGACTTCTTGACACTGCCATGGCATTTGTAAACTGTCATGGTGCTGGTGGGAGCGTAGCAGTGAGGAAAACCAGAGGTCACTCTCATTGCCATCTTGGTTTATGGTGGGTTTTAGCCACCTTCCTTACTGCAGCCTGTTTTATCAGCAACGTCTTTATGACCTGTATTTTGTGCTGACCTCCTATTTCATCCTGTGACTGGGAATGCCTTAACTGCTTGGGAATGCGGCCCAGTAGGTCTCAGCATTATTTTGCCCAGCTCCTATTCAAGATGGAGTTGCTTTGGTTCAAAGGCCTCTGAGAGTTGGGGGTGGTCAGAAAGAGAGAGAGACAGCCATACTACACAATGTGACCTTACTCCCTGGTCACAGTTGATTGATAGGACAAGAAGTGAGACTGCCAGAACAACTGGTGACCATTCTCGGTGAAATGAGAATTGAAAGCAAGGGCAAGGGCTACCAAGACAGAGATAGTCCATCACTCCATCATTTGTTCCATGGCTGAAACCAGAACATGCAAACTGGGAAGCTGAGGTTGCCCGTGTTTTCTGTTATGTGGACTAGGGAGCAGAGAATTCCACCCACAAGGAAAGAGAAAACTCAAGCATATGTTCAGAGCAAAGCAAAGCTTGAATAAAAAGAGTCTATTTCCTGGTTTCTGGCGGCTTTCTCATCTCTGGTCGCATCCCAAGGTCTTGGCTGCATTCTTGCCATTGAGTTTTATATCAACCTTGCATCCATATACTAAACATTCCTCTTTTCACCTAGCTCAACCTGTGATCCAATCATTGATGTAACTGATATACTGAGCTTCAGTCATCTTTTCCCAGCACCTTGATTTTTGTTGTTGTTGTTGTTCTGAACGTATTACCTGAGTTCTCTGTCTTCTGTTTCCCTTAGAGTGCTCTGGCCCTACATTTTGTACACAGGGAGGTATGTTTTCTTACTTAGGGGCCACATATGACTAGATTACCTTACCTGCACTTATATTGCCAGTTTGCTTACATCTAACATGGACTCTTTCCTCTCTAGGGAAGTGCTTATTACCCCATTTCCATAGAGAGGCAAAGATTTCCATTCCACTTCCAGGAGAGATCAGTAAGGGAAGAGGGGACATTTCTGTCCCTTTTCTATATCTTAGTCATTCCTTCTCACAGTCAAAGTAGTGCTCCTCTCATTAGGATTTGGAAAAGTGATTAGACTCACAAAGCAAGCTGTGGTCTTTTCGCTTGCTCCTGTTTCACTGTGGAAAGAAAGCATAGAGATGTGTCAATCCTTTTCTCCTTTCTTGTCAGGGCTGTCCATTCTCCCTGGATCAAGGGAGATTGTAGATCTCTTTGTATCTGTCTTGGCAAATATTAACCCATCACACTAGACTATTTTGTTTTGGGGAGGGGACGGGGTACAGTGGACAGGCAGGGTAATCATATCCCAAGATCTAGACTTGTGAGGTAGGAAGAGGTAGGACATGGGAGGAAGGTTTGGAATGCAGATCCAAGATGCATTCTCCAACTTTGCTTTATATATAGTAAACGAATATGTGATCCTTGGTCCTCAAGTCTATTTATAAATTGACTAAATCGTTTAGATAAGAGAATATGATTGGTCTCTTGGAATCCTCACCAGTGTTGAAGATACTTTAAGAAATGCTGAGTTGCATTAAATAAATAAACATCTATCTAGAGAATAAGGTGTATGCCTTAGGATACTGCAATGTTATTGCCTATTAAAAGATATATAATCTGTCAATCGATCTTAGTTGTTCTTCTTTATTCCCTAAACTAGTAAAAGGTAATATATTTTACCCAGTGGCTGTAGTCAAACACCTTTAAATCTTCCTTGATTCCTTTCTTTGCCTCACTAACCACGATCACCAAACGATCACCAGCTCCTATTGATTTTCCCTTCCCAACGTTTCATCTATCCCTTCAACTGCCTAAGTTCAAGCCCTTCTATCTGTAGTTTTCATTATTGCTGTAGATTTCTAGTTGCCTTCTTTGCCTCTAACTCTCTTTCTAAGGTGTAGCAAGATTTATTTTTGTGAAATAATCTGATAAGTGCCCTGACTAAAAACCTTAGGTAGTCTCTTTGCACAATCTGCCCCAACCCAGCAAGTCTCAGCAACTTCGTTTTCTTCCATCTTGTTTTACTATGTCCTCATATCTCTACATCTGTAGCCACCATGCTCCCACTTGATAACTGAGCCATGTGGATATATTCACCATATCTTAAATTACATGTTTTTTCACATGCAATTAAATGCCCAATGATTTCCCTATGCCTGCCCAGACTCTACTTCACTGCCTCAAGAACAACTTACCCTTGGAGTCCTATGTAAAAACTTAAATCATATATGCAGTAGATTCACATTTGCTCCTCATCGCTATTTCCAAACTATTCTCTTTCTTTCTCTCCTCACTACGTACTCTAGGGGTTAATCTTACATAAATCATATTACCCATTATCCCTCATTGTTTATGTCACCAACCAGCCCCCAGGTAATACCCCTTTATTTCCCACTGATTTTAGTTCTTGGTTCACTTTCACCCTATCCAATACGACTTATGTCTTAATTCTTGGATGACTGCAATACACTCATTAGAGATTTGATCTAACACTCTAGCGTCTCAGTTTCTTAAACTCCTCTTTTTCAGTGATCTGACCCTCATACTACCTCAGTCATACAGTTATATGTTCATAACCCTAGACCTTCTCATCACCAATAATCCCTGTATAATCTCAATTTAGTGTATCCCATTCTCTGACCATAACTTCCATCTATCACTTTATTCTCTCTAATTCCTCAATTCCAACTTCACCAGGATCTGCAATACATTCCTCTTCTTATCTTTTCACTGTCTGTAACCTCATTAATATCCTCTCTTTCATACTTACTCATCTTAAGGTTAATTAGCATATTCAGTTATTTGTATACACTCTCAATTCCTTGTCCCTGCTATACTCACTTGAAAAAAATCACAACCCTATTTAAATTTATCATTGTGCCTACAACCATGCAAAAGAATGAGCTGAAGACAAATGCACAAGATTATGAACCTTAAGTTAGCCTGTCTGCTGCTTGATGATCATACTACGCTGTTTCAATGCATTCATTCTACCGTATACTTAATGGCTATTTTGTTCTTTCTCCTCTCTTCTCAAACCCACAATACACCACCTCAATCTTTACTCTTAGATAATGATCTTTTTTTTTTCTACTTCACTTAGAAAATTAAAGCAAGTAAAAAAAGATTTTCATAGACTCTCACCACCCCCTCCAGAATCTGCACACATAAACTCCCACCTGCTTCTGGGGAGGATTTATTTATCATGTTCCTATTTAAAATTCAATCCTCCCATTTGCAAACCAGATTCTATCTTGTCTTAACTACTCAATGACATTATGCTAGCAATTCCTCTCTTAAATCATTAATTCTTCCATCTCTATCAAATCTTTCCCATCAATATACATACACACAATAAAATTATTTCTTCCACCTTCAGCTCAAACTATAAGAATCCTAGAAGAAAACCTAGGAATCATCATTCTGGACATTGGCCTTGGAAATAATTTATGACTAAATCCTCAAAAGCACTGCAAGAAAAATAGAATTTGACAAATGGGACCTAATTAAACCAAAGAACTTTTGCACAGCCAAAGAAACCATTAACAAAATAAACAGACAACCTACAGAATGAGAGAAAACATTCACAATATGCATATGATAACGTTCTAATATCCAGGATCTATAAGGAACTTAAACAATTCAGTAAGCAAAAAACAAATAACCTCATTAAAAAGTGGGCAAAAGACATGAACAGATGCTTCTCAAAAGAAAACATCCAAGCAGCCAACAAACATGAAAAAAATATTCAACATCACTAATCATCAGAGAAATCGCAAGTCAATACCACAATAAGATACCATCTGACACCGGACAGAATGGCTGTTATTAAAAAGTCAAAAAACAGCAGACACTAATGAGGCTGCAGAGAAAAAGGAATGCTTATACACTGCTGGAAATAACGTAAATTAGTTCAGCCACTGTGGAAAGAAGTTTGGAAATTTCTCAAAGAACTTAAAATGAAACAACTGTTCCACCCAGTAATCCCATTACTGGCTATATACCCAAAGGAAAATAAATCATTCTACCAAAAAGACACATGCATGTGTATGTTCACTGCAGCAATATTCACAATAGCAAAGACATGGAATCAACCTAGGTGTCCATCAATAGTGGATTAGATAAAGAAAATGTGGTACATATACACCATCGAATAATACATGGTCATAAAAAAGAATGAACTTATGTCCTTTGCTGCAACATGGATGCAGCTGGAGACTATTATCCTAAGTGAATTAATTCAGGAACAGAAAAACAAATACCACATGTTCTCACTTGTAAGTGAAAGCTATGCATTGGGTACTCATAGACGTAAAGATGGCAACAGTAGACACTGGGGATTCCTAGAGGGGGAAGGAAGAGAGGTAGGCAAGGGTTGAAAAACTATTGGGTACTATGCTCACTACCTGGGTGACAGAATCAATCATACCCCAAACATCAGCATCACACAATATATCCATGTAACAAACCTGCACATATACCCCTGAATCTAAAACAAAAGTTGAAATTATATGAAAAATGATTTCTTCCATCTTATAAACAAGAATCTTTCTCTTAATCCTACTTCCCTTGCCTGACATTGCCTTACTCACTCGCAAATTTGTCTCTCTTTCCAGCAAAAACTCCTTGAAAGAGTTTTCTGTACTCCTCTCTAATTCTTCTCTTTCCAAACTTAATTGTATCTATTCCAATCCAATTTTTGGTCCTACCTAGTCTACCAAAATTGCAACAGTCAATTATCAGTTTTCTTCTTATCTGACTTATTAGAAATATTTGATATATTCGATTCCTCTGTCCTCCTGGATAAACTTTCTTCATTTGGCTTCCAAAACACCCTACTCTTGATTTAATTTACTGGTCTATTTTATTGGTCAGTCCTCCTTCGTATCCTTTAATGGTTTTTCCTTTTCTTCCCAAACTTAATGATTATGCATTCTAGGATTCATCCTTTGTTCTTTTCTCTGTTTTTACTCATTCCTTTGGTAATCTCATCCAGAATCATGACCTTAAACAGTATCTCTATGCTGATGGCTCCCAATATTCCATCTCCAGCCTAGTAGTCTCTCCTGAACTTAGATTTGCATATTCAATTGGCTCCTCAACATTTTCACTTGGTGTCATACCAACACTCACCAATGTTGAGTTTGAGCTGCTCTAATTCCTGATCTTCTTTCACCATGAAAACTGTTTTACCACCAACTTTCCCTATCTCAAATGATAGAAACTATGTTCAAATGATAGAAACTATGTTCTCCTGGTAGTTCAGGCCAAACATTTGACACTCACCTTTGACTTTTCCTTTATTACACCCTCTCACCCAACCATTCAGCAAATCTAGATGGTTTTAGTTTTGTGTATATGCAGAACCCAAACACTTCTCACTACTTTCAGTGCTACACCCTGGTCTGAGCCACCATCACCTCTCTCCTGAAATGCAGCAATATTCTAACATAGGGGACAGCAACGTTTCACATAGGGAATATAGTAAGTATTTCTTTGTTTCATGGGCCATACAGTCATTGTGGCAACCACTCACCTCTATTATGGTAATGCAAATGGGCCTGGCTATGTCCCAATAAAAGTTTATTTACAAAAAGCAATAAGCTAGATTTGGATCATGAACCATAGTTTACCAAGTCCTGGGCTAACTGGTCTCCTTGCTTCCATTCTTACCCCAGTTATCATTTCTTGACACAGAAGCGAGGAATCTTTTTAAGACACAAGTCATATGTCACTTCTCTGCAATGCTCCGCTTCTCACTCAGAATAAAAGTGAAAGTCCTTTCAATGACCTACAAGATCCAACATAATCTTGCCCTAGTCATATTCCTGAACCTCATATATGACTACACTCTCTCCTTCATTCACTGCTGCAGCTGCACTGACCTCTTGCTATCTCTCAAATGGGCCAGGCACACTCAAGACTTAGGGCATCGCACTAGCTATTCCCTTTTCCCCCAGATATCAACATGGCTTATGCCCTCATCTTTGCATTTCTTTTCTCAAATGCCACCTCTTCAATGAAGCCAATACCGACCACTCTTGGAAGTTACAAACATCCCCCATGAATTCCAATCCCCCTTTTCTACTCTATTCCCTCCCCCACCACTTTCTAACATAAAAATAATTTATTTATTTATATTTATGACCTCTCCACCTCTCCTAGAATACAAGCTCTATAAGGCCAGGGACCTTGGTTTTATTCCTGGATATAGCCTGAGATCCTTGAGCAGTGCCTGGCACATAGTACGCATTAAAAAATGTGTTGAGGCCAGGCACGATGGCTCATGCCTGTAATCCCAGCACTTTGGGAGGCCGAGGCAGGTGCATCACTTGAGCTCAGGAGTTCGAGACCAGCCTGGGCAACATGGCAAAACCCCGTCTCTACTAAAAATACAAAAAATTAGCCACACGCCCACAATCCCAGCTACTTGGGAGGCTGGGGCACGAGAATCACTTGCACATGGGAGGCGGAGGTTGCACCGAGCCAAGATCATGTCACTGCACTGCAGCCTGGGCGAAAGAGCAAGACTCTGTCTCAAAAAAACAGAACAAAACAAAACCAAACAATGTGTTCAATGAATGAATCTCTGTAACCTCCCTCAAATCCCAGAGATGGAGTGAGTTATTCTTTTACCTATATTATTTTAACTTTTTGGACATACCACTCATTTAGTCCATTTTATACTGAATTATTACTATCATTTATGTATCTATCTGTACCATTACTGACCCATGATCTTTTAAGACATTTTCTATATGTTTATTTGCTGAAACTAATGCAGTGTCTGTCATGCAACAAAAGATCAAATTGTGCCAACTTAATGAATGCACAAAAGTGCCATATATACGTAGTTCTCTGACACCAAATTACTAGCTCTGGAAGTCAGCTATTGTTTTAAAAGTCTCTCCTCAACCCCCACTCTAAATACATGTATACACACACTCCACTAATAGAGATAATTGAAAACTATTTTTCACATATTTGCTTAATTAGCTTGCAGTGACCTCTGCAAAAACACTGGCCTCTGATGATTATAAGAGGTAGTTTTTTGGCATGGACACCAAAGCATCAAAGAGTCAGTTGGAACTAAGGAAAGCAATAACACAACTGGTTTTAATTACTCATGACAGGCAGCTGAAGATATCTGACACAGGCCTTCTCTCCAATACATCACTCAAAACAGGCCAGTTACAGGAAATGGTAGAGAGAAAAAAAAATCAAGATGGGGCCAAAATGTGTCCATAATACAAAGCAGATCATCTTTCACGTGGATGACCTTATTCACTTTGTTTTATATTTTTATGATGGGCCCAAATCTATAAAACTGCTGATGCTTTAAGACTTTGCATGCTTCTATGCCAGTGCTTAGGATTGGTGGCTCAGGTTCTCAAGGAAGTAGATGAAGAGTGCACCCATTCATGAATCACTATATAAATCAAGAGGTCCTCCAAAGTTCATCTAGGATTGCAGGCATGTTTGCAATTAGCTCATCTGTGACATCAGGTGAGCACCTTCTAATCAACATTCATAGAAGGATTAACGTCATCTATAACCTAGTTAGTTTCTTCTGACCTCTTGCATAGCAGGAAATGAGTAAAGATTTTGTTATTAATATAACCTACTCACAATTGCAACATATCTATCTCTCTTATCAAGTGTACACACTCACCTAATGAAACTATGGACTTCAGATTGCTCATATCCTCGGATTGTCTCCTCTTAAAAAAGAAAAAGGGAGGGCTGGGCGCGGTGGCTCAGGCCTGTAATTCCAGCACTTTGGGAGGCCGAGGTGGGCAGATCACCCTAGACTGGGAGTTCAAGACCAGTCTGACCAACATGGAGAAACCCCGTCTCTACTAAAAATACAAAATTAGTCAGGCGTGGTGGCACATGCCTGTAATCCCAGCTACTCGGGAAGCTGAGGCAGGAGAATCGCTTAAACCCAGGAGGCGGAGGTTGCGGTGAGCCGAGATCTCGCCATTGCACTCCAGCCTGGGCAACAAGAGTGAAATTCCGTCTCAAAAAAAAAAGAGAGAGAGAGAGAGAGAAAGACAGATTTCCTAACTAGGCAGGATTTTACCTCAGGATCCAGTCTTGCTACAATCTTCTCCCAGACGCTTGCCCGATCCCAGTGTGCACCGAGCTTCTCGTTTCTGTGCACTTCCTGATTCTTGCCACTTGCATTGTTTGATTACTGTTTTGACCAGTCTTGCACACCGTAGTTTTCGTGGAACTTAAAAAGCCGGTCGTTTTTCCTGCTGCTTTGTTCTGATTCCTGTTTGATGCCTTCAGGAATCAAGAATATCCCAAGTTCTTCTACTTTTATTATCACCTTGCATTATTTCGCAAAGCTTTTGAGTTCCTGAAGCGTAGTAGGGACGGTAATAGAGACTGAGACTCTAACCGTGAATACTGCATCAGGGAGCTCAGAATTTAATAGAGGAGATGGCAAGTAAACAGACGATGATGAAGTCACGGAAGTGCTGTGATATGGTAAGCAGAGGGGAACCCAGAATAAGGGTGCTTAGCCCAGCACCAGGGAGTAAGGGAAGCTTTCCTGGAGTCAGCAACATCTAAGTGGTCTGGGCCTGACAAAAATTAAAAATAAAATACATATGCCAAGGAAGTAACATGTAAAAATGCCGCAAATTATGGCTCCCTAAGGGACCTACAAGTACTTAAGTATAGGTGCAGGAGTGGAGAGGGAAGCCAGGGCCAAATCACAAAAGGCTTTATATGCCATTCTAAGGAGACAGAAATTCATCCTCTTGGTGGTGGAGAGTCATTGAAAGTTTAGCATCAAGATGATGCTAGCCTCATAGAAGGAGTTGGGAAGGAGTCCTTTCTCCTCAGTTTTTTAGAATAGTTTCTGTAGGAATGGTACCAGCTCTTCTTTGTATGTCTAGTAGAATTCAGCTGTGAATCCATCAGGTCCTGGCCTTTTTTGGTTGGTAGGCTATTTATTACTGATTCAATTTCAGAGCTCATTATTGGTCTATTCAGGGAATCAACTTCTTCCTTGCTCAGTCTTGGGAGGGTGTATGTGTCCAGGAATTTATTCATCTCTTTTAGGTTTTCTAGTCTGTGTGTGTAGATGTGGTCATAGTAGTCTCTGGTGGTTGTTTTTATATCTGTGAGGTCAGTTGTAACATTTCCTTTATCATTTCTAATTGCATTTATTTGGGTCTTTTCTCTTTTCTTCTTTATTAGTCTAGCTAGTGGTCTATCAGTTTTCTTTTTCTTTTTCTTTTTTTTTTTTTTTTTTTTGAGTCTCGCTCTGTCACCAGGCTGGAGTGCAGTGGCGCCATCTCCGCTCACTGCAAGCTTCACCTTCCGGATTCAGGCCATTCTCCTGCCTTAGCCTCCTGAGTAGCTGGGACTACAGGCGCCTGCCACCACGCCCAGCTAATTTTTTGTATTTTTACTAGAGACAGGGTTTCACCATGTTAGCCAGGATGGTCTCGATCTCCTGACCTCGTGATCCACCCATCTCAGCCTCCCAAAGTGCTGGGATTACAGGCATGAGCCACAGTGCCTGGCCTTTCTTGTTTTTTTTTCCAAAAAAGAACAAAACAAAACAAAACAAAAAAATCTTGGATTCATTGATCTTTTGAATGTTTTTTCGTGTTTCAGTTTCCTTCATTTCAGCTCTTTTTTTTCTTATTTCTTATCTTCTGCTACCACTGGGGTTGATTTGTTCTTGCTTCTCCAGTTCTTTCCATTGTGAAGTTAGTTTGTTAATTTTAGATCTTTCTAACTTTCTGATGTGGGCATTTAGTGCTATGAATTTCCCTCTTAATATTGCCTTAGCTGTGTCCCAGGGATTCTGACATATTGTATCTTTGTTCTCATTATTTTCAAAGAACGTCTTGATTTCTGTCTTAATTTCATTATTTACCCAATTTACCCAATATTCATTCAGAAGCATGTTGTTTAATTTCCATGTTATTGCATGGTTTTGAGCAATTTTCAGTCTTCTATTTTTATTGTGCTGTGGTCTGAGAGTGTGTTTGGTATGATTTCCGTTCTTTTACATTTGTTGAGAATTGTTCTATGTCCAATTATGTGGTTGATTTTAGAGTACGTGCCATCTGGCAATCAGAAGAATGTATATTCTGTTGGTTTTGGGTGGAGAGTTCTGTAAAGGTCTATCAAACCCATTTGACCTAATATTGAGTTTAGGTCCTGAATATCTTTGTTAATTTTCAGCCTTCATGATCTAACATTGTCAGTGGAGTGTTAAAGTCTCCCACTATTATTCTGTGGGAATCTATTTCTCTTTGCAGGTTTCTAAGAACTCACTTTATGAATCTGGATGCTCCTGTGTTGGGTGCATATATATTTAGGATAGTTAGGTATTTTTGCTGAATTGGACCCTTTACCTTTATGTAATTCCCTTCTTCATCTTTTTTTATCATTGTTGGTTTGAAATCTGTTTTGTCTGAAATTAGAATTGCTATGAATTTCCTATATCTAGAAAACCCCATAGTCTCAGCCCAAAAGCTCCTTCAGCTGATAAATAACTTCATCAAAGTTTCAGGATATAAAATCAAGGTATAATCCAGTCTATCACTGATGGACATTTGGGTTGATTCCAAGTCTTTGCTATTGTGAATAGTGCCGCAATAAACATACGTGTGCATGTGTCTTTATAGCAGCATGATTTATAATCCTTTGGGTATATACCCAGTAATGGGATGGCTGGGTCATATGGTACTTCTAGTTCTAGATCCTTGAGGAATCGCCATACTGTTTTCCATAATGGTTGAACTAGTTTACAATCCCACCAACAGTGTAAAAGTGTTCCTATTTCTCCACATCCTCTCCAGCACCTGTTGTTTCCTGACTTTTTAATGATCACCATTCTAACTGGTGTGAGATGGTATCTCATTGTGGTTTTGATTTGCATTTCTCTGATGGCCAGTGATGATGAGCATTTTTTCATGTGTCTGTTGGCTGTATGAATGTCCTCTTTTGAGAAATGTCTATTCATATCCTTTGCCCACTTTTTGATGGGGTTGTTTGTTTTTTTCTTGTAAATTTGTTTGAGTTCTTTGTAGGTTCTGGATATTAGCCCTTTGTCAGATGAGTAGATTGCAAAAATTTTCTCCCATTCTGTAGGTTGCCTGTTCACTTTGATGGTAGTTTCTTTTGCTGTGCAGAAGCTCTTTAGTTTAATGAGATCCCATTTGTCAATTTTGGCTTTTGTTGCCGTTGCTTTTGGTGTTTTAGACATGAAGTCCTTGCCCATGCCTATGTCCTGAATGGTATTACCTAGGTTTTCTTCTAGGGTTTTTATGGTATTAGGTCTGGATTAAGAAAATGTGGCACATATACACCATGGAATACTATGCAGCCATAAAAAAGGATGAGTTTGTGTCCTTTGTAGGGACATGGATGCAGCTGGAAACCATCATTCTCAGCAAACTATTGCAAGAACAGAAAACCAAACACCGCATGTTCTCACTCATAGGTGAGAACTGAACAATGAGGTCACTTGGACTCGGGAAGGGGAACATCACACACCAGGGCCTATCACGGGGAGAGGGGAGGGGGAAGGGATTGCATTGGGAGTTATACCTGATGTAAATGACGAGTTGATGGGTGCTGACGAGTTGATGGGTGCAGCACACCAACATGGCACAAGTATACATATGTAACAAACCTACACGTTATGCACATGTACCCTAGAACTTAAAGTATAATAAAAAAAAAAAAATCCCAAAGAAAAAATAAATAAATAAATTTGGAATCAAACAAACAAAAAATCAATGTATAAAAAACATTAGCATTCCTATACACCAACAACAGTCAAACCAAGATCCAAATCAGAAGGCAATCCTACTCAAAAATGTAACAAAAAGAACAAAATACATAGGAATACAGCTAACAAGGGAGGTAAATGATCTCTACAATGAGAATTACAAAATACTGTTCAAAGAAATCAGAGAAGACACAAACAAATGGAAAACACTCCATGCTCATGGAAAGAAAAAATCAATATCATTAAAATGGTTATACTGCCCAAAATGATTAACAGATTCAATGCTATTTCTATCAAACTACCAAAGAGATTCTTCATAAAACTAGAAGAAACTATTTTAAAATTCATATGGAACCAAAAAAGAGTCTGAATTGCCAAGGCAATCCTAAGCAAAAAGAACAAAGCTGGAAGTATCATGTTATCCTACTTCAACAAGGCTAGAGTAACCAAAACAGCATGTTACCGGTACAAAAACAGGCACATAGACCAATGAAACAGAATAGAGAGCCAAGAAATAAGGCCACATATTTGCGACCATCTGATCTTCCATAAAGCTAACAAAAAACGAGCAATGGGGAAAAAACTCCCTATTTAATAAATGGTGCTGGGATAACTGGTTAGCCATTTGCAAAAAAATGAAGCTGGACCCATTTCTTATACCATATACAAAAATGAACTTAAGAGGAATTAAAGACTTAAATGTGAAACCCAAAACTATAAAAACCCTGGAAGACAACCGAGGGAATACCATTCTGGACACAGACACAAGCAAAGATTTCATGAAAAGCACACCAAAAGCAATCACAACAAAAGCAAAAATTGACAAGTGGGATCTAATTAAACTTAAGAGCTTCTGCACAGCAAAAGAAACTATCAACAGAGTAAACAGACAACCTATGGAATGGGAGAAAATACTTACAAACAATACACCAGACAAACATCTGATATCTGGCATCTGTAAGGAACTTAAATTTGCCAGAGAAAAACAACCCCATTAAAAAATGGGCAAAAGGATATGAACAGACACTTCTCAAAAGAAGACATGTGGCCAAGAACCACATGAAAAAAAAGCTCGATATCACTGATTATTAGAGAAATGCAAATGGAAACCACAATGAGATACCATCTCACACCAGTCAGAATGGCATTATTTAAAAGTCAAAAAATAACAGATGCTGGCGAGGTTGCAAAGAAAAAGTAACATTTATATACTGTTAATGGGAGTGTAAATTAATTCAACCATTGTGGAAAGCAGTATGGTGATTCCTCAAAGAGCTAAAAGCAGAATTACCATTCCACCCCTCAGCAATCCCATTACTGGGTACTTACCCAGAGAAATATAAATCACTGTACCATAAAGAAACATGCATGCAAATGTTCATTGCAGCACTATTCACAATAGCAAAGACATGGAATCAACATAAATGCCCATCAATGACAGATTGGATAAAGAAAATGTGGTACATACACACCATGGAATACTATGCAGCCAGAAAAAAAGAATGAAATAATGTCTTTTCCAGGAACATGGATGGAGCTGGAGGCTATTATCCTTACCAAACTAATTCAGGAACAGAAAACCAAATACTACATGTTCTCACTTATAAGTGGGAGCTAAATGATAAAAATTTATCAACACAAGGAAACAACAGTCACTGGGGTCTACTTGAGCAGTGAGGGTGGAAGAGGGAGAGGAGCAGAAAAAGTAACTGTTGGGTACTGGGCCTAATACCTGAGTGATGAAACAACATGTACAACAAACCCCTGTGACGTGTTTACCTATGTAACCAACCTTCACATGTACCCCCAAACTTAAAACTTTTGGAAAAGGAAGTTTATATATGGCATGATCAGATTCATATTTTAGAAAGACTGGCATCAATGCGGACAATGGATTTCATCATCCAATGATTTCCCTTGAACCTGGTCCATACTTTTGCTTCCTTTGCCTTACCTTTCTGTGGTTCTGAGGAGCTCAGCTCCACACCTCTTTCCCATCAATGTCCTCAAACAAAACTAGTGATCAGAATCAGTGACCAACTTAACAAAACAATATATCATGGGGATCAAGTTTGAGAATCTCTGTTTATAAGTCTCCCTCAAGTGATTCTGAGGCAGCTGGACTATGGACCAGTATTTGGGAAATAATATAGGTTGTCATTTGTATCCTAGTTTTCAGATGTGTTGATAAACTTGAGCAGTGTGTTTCACTTACTCAATTAGATTGCAGAGGACTGGAGTAGGTCTCATGCTAAATGTCTTCTTTCCACAGTTTCTATGACTCTACGACCAAAAGCAGAAAAATCAGTCCTTTACTTGCATCCTTCAAGAACTTCCACTTGTTCTTTGAATAACATGTCCAAGCCTTAACATGACCTATAGTGTACATGATCTGGCTCCAATTTCTCTCAAGCCACCCTGTACTTTGTACCCGTTATTAACAATATAAAGCCAGGTCAGGGGAGAAGGGGTGTTGATACTGTTTACTCCCAATGTCTACTTTCTCAATTAAGTTTAGCATAGATACGGAATTGGGAAATTGGATAGAGCAAAAAAAATCTGAAAAATTTCTAAGGAGAATAATATGTGATTTAGGATGAGAAAAGGGAATGATGATCAACCTTAATGACCCAACTGAGTTGAAAATAGGTATCAGTATCGGCAGGAAAATTATGTCATTCCTTCCATAAGCTCAGAAACCCATAGCAGAGAATATTGACAACTGTGTCAATCAGCTTGTGAATATTGGCAAAGCAGAAAGTCAAGGGTTAAGAGAATTAAGGATACTGGTGAAAGAAATAGAAAATTCCCAGGATGAGCCTAAAAAAGAAGATTCTGTTAATGTGCTCTAAGAATTACAGAGGCCTAAAACATGAGTACCATTGTTTTGCTGCACTTAGGCTGTTTGGTAATGGTTTACCATTCGATTTAGTTCTGGTCCCTGGCTTGCTTGTCATGGAATCAGTGGCATGCTACCCTAGAGCATAGCAAGTAACATACAACAGCTGTAAGATGCCAAGAGCAGAATAGGTGAAATAATTTTCCAGCACAGTAAATGAAACTACCAGGGTAAAGCTACAACAAAGTATCAAATATTTTATCATAATTGTTTTCCTCTTAAATTACAGCTGTGACCTGAAAATACTATTTTATGATGATAGCATATCCATGTAGTCTATCTTCTTTACTTAAATTGATTATTTTCATTGCATGAAGACTCAATACATATCAAGCACAAATGTGCTTCCATGTGAAGATGTTAAAGTGTTTTAAAAACAACAGCAGTTATATTTAGCATTCTGCTAATAAAAATTGAATTACATTTTTTGAATAATTTTAGATTTCAATTAAACCAATGTCCAGCTAGTTCAGTTTTCAGGTTTATCATTTCCTTGTCCATTTGTTTTGCTGCATCTCTTTCCAATATATATTCATTATCAATCAAGACCCCAGGAGCAGCTGCAATGAACCAAGCAATGTTGAAAACCAAAGACTAAAATTAGATTATCAATGACATTTACTTATATGTTAAAGGCTGAAATTTCAGGGCACAACATTTTCTCCTGCATCACTGTAATGCAGACCTCTGTTATCAAATTACATCCATATTACATCACTGGGTAGTAAAACTGACCCAAAATAGAAAGTGAAACCAAATACCTTTTCTGCCAAGAGAAAGGCTAAAGACAAAATTAAATAATGGATTTGTGTTCACAAGATTATTTTGACTAGTGTCTTCTTAATTAGAGGGAGATGTTTGTTCAAGAGAAGTAGTAGTACCAAAGAGGAAGAAAGTATAATGTAACTGACATGAAGGTGGGGAAAGGAGTCTGGATTTTCTCCCACCCCTGCCCCCACCAGAATACTCTATAATAGTAATTATCAGGAAACAAGATAGTTTGGAATATGTGGGCATTGTTTCTTTTCCTTTTTTGTGTGTGTTTGAGTAAACAAATGCTTTATTTGAACAACCCCCAAAGCTAAATTATTTGTTTTCCTTGACCCACAGAATGCTCATTTCATCTTGTGATGAAAAAAATAAAAAACACCATTTTTGCCAAGGATGTTGTTAAAGACAATTTTTACGAATATTGATGCAGGCCAGCTGTCCTTTATGCCTTCTGTTTTCATGCACGCTTGTATAGTTTAGACACATACAAACAGATTTAAAGCACGTTTCCTGATATTTCACTTTTTTTTTTTTCCAGAAAATCCACAGAATTTGTGCACGTCTCATCAGAGTGTGTGCATTGTATAACCACTGAAAACAGGTACATATTATATCATAAATTATTTCCAGACATACATTGTATCGCTTTTCTAACCTTCCCTATCTACATTACAAGGGGCATCTGGAAGGATAGCAGCCCCGTCCCAAAGCACCACTGCCCAGTCCAGGCGTTCATTCCCACTGCTTTTTCAGGAGTGTCTGTCGCTGTGCAGTGCGAACATCCACACGGGGATGCATTGCTCTGGGAAGCAGTCCTGCTTCTCCTGGCCCAGCACCACCAGCCCACTCTTCCTTATGAGGCTCCGGAGGATGTCCATGTCCCGAGTCACACTGCTGTCAGAGAGATCGAGGATACAGCCCTCCCGGGCCACATTGTCCTTCAATATGATGACGCCATTTTCTTTCAGGCCATCTCGGCACCGGGAAAGAAATGCAAGAAGGTCCTTATCAGTCAGGTGCCCTACAAGGGGGACCAAGTGGATGGGGGAACAGGATGATATGGTAGGGAGGATGGAAGGTGAGTAGGGAAGAACACGGCTGGGAATCAGGAGACCATTTGTTCACTCATTCATGAATTATTTAATAGCCTCGTTTAGTTACAGGAGGCTTTGAAAATTTAGATAAGGGGACACATATCCTCTTAGAGAAGACTCTGTCCCCTGTCTGTAAAATATATTATCCTACCTAGCCTGTCAACCTCATAGGCATGAGATAAATTATTGTCTACCCCCACGAGTCCCTCCCTGTCCCCTGAAGAACCCCTCTATTACTATATCTTTGTGTCACACACACACACACCCCAAAATCGAATTCACTGCTGTCTCATTTCCTGGGGATTTAAATCTAAGAATGTCTAGTTCTGCCAATAAATGGGGATTAATCTTTTTTACTGCACTTTTGAAAATTTTTCAAGTATTTAGATTTCTTCGAGGATTTAGGTTGGTCCAAAGGCACTTGCTCCATTTAGGTTGGTTCAAGAACCAACGTAAATCCTCAAAGAAATGTAAATTTATTGTACAGAAAATGTCAAGGGAGAAATCTGGAAGATCAGAGTTTTGTGGGAGTTCACATGACACCTAAGGGAGCTAACTGCTCGAAGTACTACAGCTAACTCTTCCCTGGTGCCCTCATTAGCCCCAAGCACCGTCTTCTCTGGCTGAAAAGGGGAGAATAGCAGAGGCAAAGTCATGCAGGACTAACCAGAGACCCACTGAATCCAGATGACATCATATCTCCTGAACGGGGGTGTGAATTCCTGCAGGCTGTAGCAGTGGTAGCTTTCTACTTTGTCACCTTTGACCTGCAGGTAGTTCTGGGCTTCAAGGAGAAAGGATTCCATCATATCCACCAGCTCCACACTGTTGAAAACAGGCAATAAGACGTGTTTGCTGACCCTTCCTATCCCGGAACCGCAGTCCAAGGCACAGTCTGTTCCAGCTCTCCCAGGCCCCTGCAGAAAGGCACCTTGGTATTTCAAGTACAGAGACCCATCCTTGAAAATTGCACACCCTACTTACCTCTTTAAATCAACTTTATTAGGTAAATTTTATGCAATAAAATGTACCATTTCTTGTGTACAATTTGATGATTTTGGACAAATGTATATAGCCATGCACCTACCACCACAATCAAGATATACATTCAATTATCTTTTCAAAAAATATCTAAATATTTCTAGTCCTGCTTTCTTTATCCAAATAAAGAATTATAAATGAGATTTTTTAAAAAATGGTATCTTAGGTTTACACACTTGGTAATTTTCTCCAAAAAAAATGAGCCATTACTAGCCGTATGAAGATTAAACGTTAACGACTAAATTTGAGACAAATCCACAGGTAAATGGTTCTACCCTATAGATTATTACCGTGTAAGCAAAAAAGAACCAAACAGTGAGAACCTTTCCGAGTTTTAAAATTAAAGACTCATTCAATGGAAACATTTCAGTTTGGAATAGTTGAATTTTATCTTTTCTAGGCAAATTTTGAAGGCTCTGAATTATCTACTCCTCTTGGGTGGATGGTAAGTTTGGGAACCTGAGCTGAACAATGCTACCTTTTCCATTCCTGGCCAGGATTTTATTTCAAATACAGCCCTGATGACACACAGTAAGTTCACATGGATAAAAGATAGTTTCGGCAAAGTTTCCTTGTGTCTTTTAATGCTAAACGTTGTTTTCTGGGTTTTTTTGGTACCAGAAACTACATGATTTATTTGGCATAAAAATTATAAAAACAGTTTTTTTTAAATACGTCTGTGCATTAATTTAGCTGGGAGTGAGGGGATGGGAAGATGGTGGAGGTAGGGAGAAATCAGCCAATACAAACTTTCTCAAACTTGCTTCCATAAAACTTAAAAAATGTTTCTGATTTATGAAGATTCAGCTGGTCTAAATTATTTAGTCATAATTGGGATGGCTGCTGAAGCAGTTTTGTGCTAGAAATTACAGTAACAAGATACTTGAAGTTGCCAATCAAGATCTTAAGGGAAAAGCCTACTCTTGATTTCTCAGGAACTAAGAATAAAAAAAAATTGGCTAAGGATCAAAGGTGAAATACAAACAGAGGGAAACATCAGAAAACCAGCTTTCTAGTCCACCCAAATGGCCTTCGTTATGCTAGAAAAGTACAATGAAGAACAAAAAGTGAAGGAACTGTAACTTCTTTCAAAATGGATAATAGCCACAATTATTATTTATACATAGCAAGCTCTTAGCTATAATAATTATAATAAGAAAACTCCACAATATAGATTATTATCCTCATTTTGGACATGAGAAAATTCCAATTTCTAATATTTCATAACTAATGTCAGAATTAGAATTAGAACAGGAACTGTCTGAATCCAAAGCCAGTTCTACATTAGAGATGTCACCTCAAGTGATAACTCTGATTCTCTTGGTAATATCTGTCTAATGCTATGTTACAAAGAATTACAAGGCTTCATTTAGACAGTAGAAAAGAGATCTATGATAGATTAGTGATGTCTGCCTCAAGCATGAGAAGGGGAAGTGGTATTATACTGCTATATGTTTGCCATTTTTATTTATACTGTGCCACATGTCACATTCAAATATAATTTAGACTAAGCTAATTCAGAAAAAGGCCTAAGTATGAATGCTGTGAAAGAAGCATCTTCTAAGTAAATTCATAACAAAAAGATGGGCAGTAGATGGAGAAATTATGTCATTATTAGAAGTGACTTTACTAAACATGTGTGTACTCAATAAGAGATTCTCATTTCAAATTTTTCTTATTATTACTTGGCCTTAAAAGCCTCTATTGGTCATGTTGCTCTCATTAGTGTAGAAAGCAGTTTTAGAAGTAGAATCCTGAAACAACAAAGCACCCTGAACTTTATTGGACACCATGGCTGCCCGAAACTGTGATTGTATTGAAATCTGATGCCCTTGAATGCATATGACTAGAACTACATGCAATGTATGATTTCAAAACAAGACAGTCTGTTTTTTTTTTTTTTTTGTTTTTTTTTTTTTTTTTTTTTGAGATGGATTCTCACTCTGTCACCCAGCCTGGAGTGCAGTGGCGGGATCTCAGCTCACTGCAACCTCCACCTCCCGGGTTCAAGTGATTCTTCTGCCTCAGTATCCCGAGTAGCTCAGATTACAGGTGTGCGCTAGCTATTACACCCCACTAATCTTTGTATTTTTAGCAGAAATGGGGTTTTACCATGTTGGCCAGGCTGGTCTGGAACTCCTGGCCTCAGGTGATCCACCCACCTCGGCCTCCCAAAGTGATGGGATTACAGACGTGATCCCATTTCATTATTTTCATTTTCATTTATTATGCCATGTTTATATTTATGAATCCATATAAACTAGTAAAACATTATTAGGAATTTCAGTTTAGTTTTGATTCTGCCTATGTATTTTGTTTTAAAGAACATTATTTTAGGTTTATCCAGTGGAGCTAAAAAACTAAAATGAAAGGGCCTCATGTCACTGTATAAAAACTATAAAATATAACAAGTTAGTAGGCCCAGATTTTTTAGCTATCCAATCTCTGAGAAATGTCAAAAAATAAATACTATCAAATAAATACTGATGACTTTTTATGAATTACTACTTTTGCCCACTAGAAAGCTAAAACAGGAAAGTTATCAACTATGGCATTGACATCATCTTGGTATCATTTGTTTATTTGCTAAAGTAAATACATTTGCAACTAGTTTAAACACCTTTTCCCACTGTCTCATGTCATTAAGTGCTGAAAGGAAAGCAAAACTTTAAACAATCTTCTTTTTGCAGTTGATGCAAGAATAAGTCATGTCAGATACTCGTATTCCCTAACTCTTTGTATCTTGACCTGAATACTAATCTAGTAGATTAGAGTACGAAGGTCAAAGTACCAAAATATCAGTCCTTAAAAAGGACTGTGTTTGTACTTAGAAGTCACAGTTTTACAATGAGCCTTGTCTACTAAAAAGGACTCCTTATATTTGTTTCAAAGGAGCAGGCTGCCTCTTTTCCAACATAAATATGCTAGCACAAGGCTGTTTCCTTTCCCAGGTCTGTGGGCGTGCTTATGGGCTCTGTCTGACCAGCATCCCTGTGGTAGCTTGGCATTCCACACGGAGTGACAAGACAGCTGGATTACTAACTAAGCTTCTGAAATGCTTTGGGATCAAAGTCGGCCTCACCACGAGGAAAGCAGGAGGGATTGCTTTCAGCCAGGCCAGAGGAGAGTCGAGGTCTATGGTCCACCAAAAAAGTAAATATATAAATAAATAAAGCAGGGATTTTTCAGTTTCATGAGACAAATGGAAAAAATATGTCATGGTTAACGGCAGGGAGTTTGGTGTCAGGCAGACCTGGCTGGGCTTCATTCCCCATTCTGTCTCTTACCAGCTGTGTAATCTTGACAACTTATTTAACCTCTTCAAGCCTCAGTTTCCACAACTATAAAAACAGAACTAATAATAGCACTTACTCCAAGAATTCGCATGAGGAGTAAATGAGACAACGCTTCTAAAGTGCTTAGCAGATTGACTCTCTCAGAACCAGCATTCAGTGAAGCCAGTCAGCAGCACTGATTTAGAAATACTCCAAGTTAACCTAACCTGTAAATATCCACGGTCTTCATCCCTAGACTCTCTAGTCTTTTATGGCTGAAGCTAATGTCCAGACACTTTAGCCCCAGTAAATACATCATCCTGATCACATTTTTATCCACTGTCAGGCTCTGGACTCACACACTGGGTGCTCCAGGGAGATTGGATTTGAAGTGAACCTCACCTCAACACTAGAGATATTAATGTTTTGCTACTAAATTGGTTGATGGCCTAATGTTTATATTTCCTTTATCAGAATAAAATGGGCACCAAATCTCAAACCAATGACTTTGTAATGTGTTGGAACAAAACCTGTTACCAATTAGAACTTTGCATCTTTGATAGAACTAACAGCAGCTTTATCTTGGGGGTTAAGTCTTTTCTGCTGTTGTTTTGTTTTGTTTTGTTAGTTTGTTTGTTTGTTTGAGATGGAGTCTTGCTCTGCCACCCATGCTAGAATGCAGTGGCACGATCTCAGCTCACTGCAACCTCCGCCTCCTGGGTTCAAGCGATTCTTCTGCCTCAGCCTCCCGAATAGTTGGGACTACAGGCGTGCAATGCCACGCCCGGCTAATTTTTGTATTTTTAGTAGAGACGGGGTTTCACCATATTGGCCAGGCTGGTCTCGAACTCTGACCTCGTGATTCACCCACCTTGGCCTCACAAAGTGCTAGGATTACAGGTGTGAGCCACCACACCCAGCTTTTCTTGGGGGTTAAGTCTTTTCTAGCAACTAAATGAAGTTCCTTAAAATAGAATGAATACATTATATGAAAGCCTGTTATTAGTAGTAATAGTAATAAATTAGCTTGATTGGGTACTAATTTTGTGCACTAAAGCAGGTACCTGACATGTATTATTTCATTTGATCTCCACATTATCCTGTGAAGTAGCTTCTATTGTCATGCCCTAGTCGCAAGAGAGAAAACTGACACTTGGTACATTTAAGTAACAAGCTCAAAGTTGCTTATACATTAAGCAGAAGAACCACAATAGCCTTAAAGCCCAAAATTTTGACCCCTACAATATACTGTCTGTATTCATATGACATGACAGTAAGGAAGCAGGGGTTGACTCAATGCAGGACTACAAAAGGATAACATTCTTTCAAGGTAAAATCAAAACTATGTATAAAATAGTATAAAAGGATTCTACTTTCATTGTTTTTAAACTGAACATAATCATGTATTTCCTTCCAACATCTCATTTTTATTACAGGGAGTCAATAAGTCAACCCAAGATCCCAAAGGACATGATCTCTCATCAATCATTTGGGTATGAAATGTTTATGAGACTCTAAACGAGATGTCTTCTTCATTCCCAAATTTTATATCAACACTGCTAATTCACCTTCCTCTGGAGCATGTAAGATTAGTTGGCGATAGGAGAGTGAAATGCCAAGTGGGATAAACCAGTGTTACTATATTTATCATATCATAAATGGTTCATCCTTTCTGAACATCTTAAAACAGGCTTGCAGGCAGAACTCTTGGCTGGGTCATATGGCTTAGTCGTGACTTAAGTAACAACACAGAGGCATGCGAGCTCAGTGTTTGCAATGACTTTGCCTTCTCATCAAGCTGCAGTTGAATAACTCACCCCAATAAATTTCCTAAGAAATTTCCGAGAGGCCTGGATGTCTGGACCGGACAGTTCAATGAAATTTCCCATCATACCCTCTTCTGTGGCTGGTACTTCCTGGTAGAAAAGTTTTGCTCTGGCATAGAACTGCATCTCGCCATTGATGACTTGGCTCGTTAAAGCGTACAATTTCACTGCAAATGAAACATTATAAATAGTTATTAATATTTATAAGAAAAAAAGCTCAGCTTTATGCGTTGCATTTCCTTTTAAAAGCCTGTGAATCTGTGCTGTGGAGAAAAGAGCACTAGTTTGAAGTCAAAAGATTTGGGTTTGAGTTTAGACTCCGTGACTTACATGCTATGTAATGCTGGGAAAACGTCTTAACTCCTCTGAGCTTCAGAGATCGCATCTATGGATTACAATCATGTGGCATTTTCATGACTTAATAACTCTATAGTTGAATAAACCCATAGCTATATCAGCGTATTAAAATTTTTAACAGTGTTAGCTACAATAATGTAAAGAATGTCATCAGTTTTGTGGTGAGTTTTATCCCTGAGTTCCAAATGTTTTCTGAGAATTTTCTCATTAAGCTTATAATAAAGTTTAATGAAAAAATTACTTTACTTCTAATCGTAAGGTAGGGGTAACTGTTTTATCTTTTTCAAACAATACATATCCAAATATGTCTTCATACCAATATTACAGAAATGTGCCTGAACTCTACATTGTGAAAACAAAACAATAAAAGAGACATAATATTTATTGTGCAGCCATTCTGTCCTAGGTAGTGTGCCAGGCACATTCACATATACTTTGTCATTGTATTATTTTCAAAAATGTGTAAGAAAAATATGTGTTCCAACTTCTGAGGAATAAATGAGACTACACATAAGTGTATTTTGCAAACCAAAATTCACCCATGCAGATATAAAATATTTTCATCATAAGACATTCATACTAAAATGATAGACAGTAGATTAAAGGATGGAACTTCTGGTTCAAGATTGTAGGCCGAGTACATGCATTTGTCTTCTCTCCCTCCCAGTATTCCCTGAGAACTATCTTAAAACACTAAACCCATAATAGTGAGGAAAATGAGAGGGTATCACTGATGGATTCATGATTACAATAAATTTCTGGACAATAAAAAGCAGATGGAACAAAGCAAAAGAATTTGCAGGCCAAAATATTTGCAAGAGGAAATTACATTCTGGACTTACAATCAACAGGAAGGCAAGTGTAAGAATGAGAATGGAAGTCAAAAAAAACAAAAACGAAACAAACAAACAAAAAAACAGCATAAATCAAAACTCTGTCTAGAGAACAAACAGGTAAGAGGACAAGTGCACCATCCTAAAAGCAGCAGAAAGCACAGCTGTAATCCTAGAAAGGGAAAATGTGTCTGTTGTCTTTTAAAAGAATAAGTAGATCAATTGCCTAGGAAGAGCTAGACCAGTTAGCATTAAAATGTTAGAATACTACTCATTTTCACATGTAGAAGACTCCAAGTGCTGTCACTTACACCCATTCATCAGAGTCTGGTAAAATCTACCTGCACATGTAGGGCTTCTTGTCTATTTAGGGGACAAGTACAAAACAAAGGAAACCTTATCCATTGCCTAGAATTATTTACCTTGTTTTTTATTCTTAAATGTGGATAAATGATCTCCAAACACATGAGAGTAAAGTAGCAGCCTGAAAAACAAAGAGTGAGATAAATAGTCAGAATTGTCCTCAAAGAAAACAAAAATAATTCAGGAAATGGATGAGAATTTAAAACAAAACAAAACAAAAAACTCATATATCTTTGAAGACATATGAGAATAAGCACATCCATAAATTAAAGATAAGATTCCAAGAAAATTATAATTAAAAGAGCAGTAAAGAATTATTAGAAATTAAAGTTTTGATAAGCAAAAACTTTAAGATATAAAGTTGGGTAAATTTCCAGAACATAAAACAAAAAGATAGATATGCAAAACAGAAATAAGAAGACTAGACTTATATAAGCAATTCAGAAGGCCCAACATCAAGCTAATTAGAATTCCAGAAAACTAATAAAATGAAGGGAAGAAAATTATTAAAGAAAGTAATAGAAGAAAATTCCCTGGTGCTGAAAGAGATTGTAAGATCCAACAAAGTGCTGAGGTGCATAGATTTTTTTTAAAGCCCCATTTAAGCACATCTTTAAGAGATTTCAAAACAGAAAGAGTAGTAAGAAGATCTAAAAGTCATTTAGAGGAGGAAGAGTGGCTGACCTTCAAATAGGATTGCAACATTTAGGGGAAAAAAAATACACAACACACAGATTTGAACTTCAGACAAATAATGAATAATTTATTGGTTTGAGTATGCCTGAAATATTGCACATTCCAGGGTAAATACTTACACTAAAAATTATTTGGTGATTATGTTAAAATTAAACTTAGCTGGCATCATGTATTTTATTTGGCAACTCTTATGTTCAAAAGACTAGAATCAGGCTTATATCAAAGATCTCATCAGAAACACTAGAAAACAATGGCACAGTGCCACCAATATTCTGAGATCAAATTTTTGGAAACTAAACTTAATACCCAGTCAAATTGTCAAAGAATATTTACCTCCTATAGATTCATTCTTCAGAAGTTTCTTGAAGCTATATTCCAGCCCAATGAGGGTTACAATCAAGAGAAGATGCATGATGAAAGATGATGTAATTAACCAGGAATCCAATGAAAAGGAATCCCAAAATGACAGATATGTATCAGATCTGGAAAGAAATCAGTTTATATTACAAGACAAAACATAGACTTCAAAAATAATATCTTTAAGTAAAATAACCTAGATCCAAGGCAACAGAGTAGGCAAGAAGCAAGGAGATATTAGAAATATTCTAAGGAAGACCTATTTTTAATCTAAACCACCAAAAATAAAAGATAATTGAAAGCTCCAAAAAAAATATACAATGGTTCAAAAATGTTATGATCAGGGCATGAAGCAAGCCAAAATATGGCATAAATTTGGGTAGAAGAAATCAAAGAGAAAAATACCTATTTCACTTTAAGAACATTTTTCTTCAGATAACCCCAGGACTGAGATGTTGGATGGTGTTCAGAATTGAACAATTACATAGTTCCAAATTTTGATTCTAAAAGTTAAAAATCCAAAAAATACCACTTATATTACTATGACTGTGTTCCATCTATGGAGTTGCATCAGCATTTTCCAACTTGGAGACACTGGAGCCAATGTTTGTACCCTGAATCACCATGAATTTGCTGAAAGGGATAACAAGAACAAGAATCAGTTTCCATGTAATACATCATTTTCTGGAGGCCAACAATATTATTTATATCCTCCATACGTATTAACTATTATACATAGATTGTTATTTTAAAATTCAAATCTTTTAAAAGTTTAAATAAATACATAGAAGCTTTTTTTTGCTATTTTATACACAAATTAGCTACTGATTGAGAAGCTACAACATTAAAAGAATGGTCCTTATGTTCGAAAACATTGAGAACCATGGACCTACACCAATCTCCCTTCCCTAGCACTTGGTAAAGTGTTGTGTACACAGCAAGTGACTTAGTAAGTGCTTATAAATTCAACAGGGATGACAAAAATCAGGCATCACCAATAATATGACTGTTCCAAATTCTTCTGGATGTCTCAGAAAATCAGGCTAGGAACTCACAGCTCACAGAGGCTGCCCAGGGTTGGATGCTGCTCTGGGATCATTGGCAAGCCATAGCCCAGGGCTCTCTTGATCCAACCAAAGCAGCAAAGCAGCCACACTCATCATCACCTGCTTAAGTCAACTGGTTTGTGCAGTCTATTAAAATCCTTAATCTAGAAATAGGAATGGTCCATTATGCCAGCAACATTTAGACCACAAGTGAATGCCAATCTCAGCAGGCGTCAGACTCAATAGGTGGGCTTTTATGGTTATGAACTTGAGTTCTCATTTTCACCTAATTGACAGCAGCATTTCACTAAAAAAAAGATAAATGAGGTGTCATGTTCGGCCCCAGGTTCTCCCCTCCTGAAAGCTTCTGCAATTGTGCATATTGACTCAGATAAGTCAATCAGTCACCAGCACATGACTTTTTACTATACAAATATATATACTGGCTAATTAAAGAATTACAATGTCTCTGTGAAACCTGGGGTAGTTCAAGACAAAAACTAGACACTGTTTGTTTTTTATTTAATGTAGTATTTATTTCTTGACCTACATTATGAGTTGAATTCCCAAGGAGCTTCCACTATTTACTTGTGGTGAAAAGAAAAATAGAGTACGGGTTTGTTTACTCTGAAGGAGAATAAAAATGAAATTTCTAGGAAAGGTTAATATCCAGGAGAGTTTGCATTGAAAGACAATTCATTCATGATTCAGTTATTAAGCCCCAATACAACATTCAGGAAATAAACATAAAGCTCAATCTCTCTCATGGAGATTACACCCTAGCATGGAGGAGTTAAGTCACATGGCTGCATGCCCAAAGAATAGTACCAAAAAATGCCTTGGGCATGCAGCAGATGCCTGCAAGTAGCAGCAAGAAGACTCCATAAGACTTTAACCATGAAGGATACTTTTTATTTGGGTTATCAAAAAATGAGCAGGAAAGAAATGTCACATGGCATGAATTATCTGGATAAAACTCACAATTTTCAAATGCCTCCTTGAGAAAATCTTTTGCAGGTAGCAAAAGAATTTTGTGGCTTAAGGTCTCATCTTCTGACTCTAAGATGCAAAGAAGTAAGTTTACCTTGAGGCAATGTGCCATTTGATGACTTTTGCTGTCTTTCAATATAAAAATTGGGAGAAAAACAAAATAGTCACTCAAAATCTTAATCTAGACATGAAAGGAAATATTGATCCAGTATCAGAGATAGGGACAACAAGTCAAGACAATATTATCCAAGTTGGCAATAAAATGAAGACTTTCTGACAAACAGGAAATTTTGTTGATAGCTAAGTGCTTATCTGTGCTAAGTATCCTCTTTTCTTTCTTCTTTTTTTAAGTGGTTGAATATAGCTATTTTAAAATACCTCTCCATTCCAGCTATTAGACCTGTTTGTCAATTTAAAAATGATATAAAATTCTTCAGAAGATTTGTAAGCTAGGTTTAGACAGTAATTTTGAAATGATTTGAGTCTGGTAATATTTGATCAAGTTAGACCTTTGCAACAGAAAAAAAAAAAAAAAGCCCAATTAGGAGATACCCCTGTGAAAGGTAAGACCTTCCGTAAAAGAGATTTGCAGGTGAGTACTTCTCAATTTAGCCATTAAAGAAGTAATGGTAAAACAGGAAAAAAGGAAGGAAGAGAGGAGGGAAGGGAGGGAAGGAAGAAAGAAAAGGAAAAAGAGAGGAAGGAAAAAGTTGGAGCAAGACATCCCTGGATTTGTTTGCCAACTCTGACGCAAATTAGTTTTATGACCTTGAACAGGTTACATAACTCATGTTAGCCTCAGCTTCTTCCTCTATAAAGAGGTAATGATACCTGTGTTAAGCTGTTCTTGTGTTACTCTAAAGAAACACCTGAGACTGAGTAATTTATAAAGAAAAGAGGTGTTTAATTGACTTATAGTTCTGCAGACTGTAGAAGAAGCATGGCGCTGGCATCTGCTAAGCTTCTGAGGAGGTCTTAGGGAGTTTCTACCATGGCAGAAAGTGAAGCCAGAGCAGGCATGTCACATGGCAGAGCAGGAGCAAGAGGAGAGGTGGAGTGTCACATGCTTTTAAACAACCAGATCTCATAAGAACTCACAAAGAGGAGACGGCACCAAGCCTTGAGGGACCTGTCCCTATGACCCGAACACCTCCCACCAGGCCCCATTTCTAACATTGGGGATTTTAACATGAGATTTGGATGGGACAAATATCTAAACCATATTATTCTGCCCCGGACCTCCAAATCTCTTGTCCTTCTCACATTTCAAATTCCCTTCTCAATAGTCCCCCAAAGTCTTAACTCATTCCAGCATTAACTCAAAAGTCCCAAGTCTCAAGTCACAAATCTCATCTGGAGATGAGTTCCTCCACCTACAACCCCATAAAATCAAAACAAGTTATTTACTTCCATGATACAATGGGGATACAGGTATTAGGAAAACATTCCCATTCCAAAAGGAAGAAATAGGCCAAAGGAAAGGGGTTAAAGGTCCCTCACAAGCTTGAACCCAAGCCAGCAGGACAGTCATTAAATCTTAAAGCTCCAAAATAATCCTTCCGTCCATGCCCCACATTTTGGGCACACTGATATGAGGTGTGGGCTCCCAAGGTCTTGGGCAGCTCCCCTCCTGGGCTGGACCATACTGAGGTTGTAAGCTGCAGGTGGGTCTGCCATTCTCAGGTCTGGAGGCAGTTGGCCCCCTTCTGATAGCTCCAGTAGGCAGTGCCCCCAGTGGGGACTCTGTGTGGGACTTCTAACCCCACATTTCTCCTCCACACTAGTAAAGGTTATCTCGGTGTGGGGGCTCCACCTAGGCAACAGGCTTCTGCTTGGGTGCCCAGGACTGCCTATACGTCCTCTGAAATCTAGAGGTTTGGCAGCCTCTACCACTCTTGCACTCTGTGCACCCACAGGCTTAACACCATGTGGAAGCCAACAAGGCTTACAACTTCTGCCCTTCAGGGCAGATGCCTGTGCTGTACCTGGGCCCCTTTGAGCCACAGCTGGAGCTGGAGTGGGATATGGAGAACAGTGCCCTGAGGCTACAAAGGGTAGCAGGGCCCTGGGCCTGGGCCCCTGAAACCAGTTTTCCTGTACTACTGGGTCTGGTGATGGGAGGGGCCGTCTCTTAGATCTCTGAAATGCCTTCCAGACCTTTTCCCCATCATCTTGACTGTTAACACCTGGCTCACTTTTAGTCATGCAAATCTCTCTAGCAAGTGGTTGTTCCACAACCTGTTTGAATTCTTACTCTGAAAAAGTTTTCTTTCCACATGGCTAGGCTGCAAATTTTCAACTTTTATGCTGTGCTTCCCCTTTAAATATAACTTCCAACTTTAAGTCATTTGCTTGCTTCCAAATCTTGGTTAAGCTGTTAGAAGCAGTCAGGCCACATCTTGTATGTTTTGCTGTTTAGAAATTTATTCCACCAGATATGCTAAGTCATCACTCTTAAGTTCAATCTTCCAGAGATCCCTAGGACATGGATACAATGCAACTTAGCTCTTTGCTAAAGCATAAAAAGGGTGACCTTTGCTCCACTTCCCAATAAGTTTCTTATTTCCATCTGAGATCTCAGCAACCTAGTCTCACTGTCCATATCACTATCAGCATTTTGGTCAGAGTGATTTAACAACTCTAAGAAGTTCCAAAATTTTCCTCCTCATCTTGTCTTCTGAGCCCTCCAAATTCTTCCAACCTCTTCCCATTACCCAGTTCCAAAGCCACTTCCACATTTTCAAGTATCAGAAGCTTCCACATGTCAGGCATTTCAGGAGCAATGCTCTACTCATCAGTACGAATTGTCTATGTTAGGCCATTCTTGCATTGCTATAAAGAAATACCTGAGACTGCTTAATTTATAAAACAAAGAGGTTTAATTGACTAATAGTTCTGCAGGTTGTAAAAGAAGCATGACACTGGCATCTGCTTAGCTTCTGGGGAGGCCTTAGAGAGCTTTTACTCACAGCTAAAAGTGAAGCAGGAACAAGCACATCACATGGCAAGAGTGGGAGTAAAAGGTGGGGTGAAGTACCACACAATTTTAAACAACCAGGTCTCACAAGAACTCACTCACTTATTGTAAGGACAGCACCAAGGCATGAGGGATTCATCCTCATGATCCAAACACCTCCTACCTGGCCCCACCTCCAACATTGGGGATTCCATTTCAACATGAGATTTGGGTGAGACAAATATCCCAAATATATCAAAACCTATCATACAACTTGTTGGGATTATTAAATGAGATAATGCATGTGAAAACACCTAGTATGGTGTTTGGTTTAGAGTAGAAACTCAACAAATGTTACCCTCCTCATTCTATTTTTCACCAACAGTCGGGGTGGAGGGGATTTATCAGTGTATCTGGTGAAATCCAAGGTTTAAATGTGCCAGGATGCTAGAAAGCTGTCGTTACCAAGTCTCTGAATTGCCCAGAGGAACCCTCTAGGTTTTATTTGCTCCCTATAGACTTTAGGTATCTGGTGTTTCTTATCTCTAAAATAGGGCACTGCCTATTCTGAAAGTTGTGTGGGGCTTTTTTCTTTTCAACTGAGGGCTAGTTTAGTGTTTTCCTGACTTCTAAATTGGGGAAAGACAATCTACTTTCTCAAATTCAGCAGGAGATCTATCCCCTGCCTACTTGCTGAGTGTCTTCCTGACTATTCTTTCTTGAACACTCTATCTCACCTACTGTCAAATCTGAAAAGTCCAGAAGTCAAGTGGAGATACTAAAGACAGATTTTTCATGATGAGATTTGACTCAGCAGTCCCCATGCTTCCTTTGCACCTCTGTAGAATTTTATAGTGGTCTCCATCACTGTAATACCACATTTAAAAAAATATATTTGTGTAGGTCTCTCTTCTACACTAAACTCTTCAGGATAAGGCTGTATCTTATTTTTTTATTACCCTAGCACTTAACGTTATGCTAACTTCTTGATGGGCCTTCTTTGAATGTTCATTGAATAAAAGCTAGCTTTTTGTCTTTGAATAATATACGGGTTCAACAAAGAACTGAATGGTTATAGGGATTAACTGACATAAGCACACATAAGTCATACCTTTGGTATCATTTATGAAATACCTGTCCTTCCAATTAGGCATACTCAAATAATTAAAAAATAGTAACTATAATTGATCAAACATGTTTATATGTAATACATATGCAAAACATTTATATCGAACTGAATATGTAAGATAAACATTATATATCCATTCTACAAAAGAAGAAACCAAGGCATTAAGAGATTAAGTTGCTCAAGGTTAAGTAGCTAGAGAGTGATATATCTGGAACTTGAACCTATGTCTATTTAAATAGAAAACCTATAGATCATCCCTCTCATACTCTGTACCTAAAAATATATCGCTAAATACAAAGGAAAATTATATTTTCTTCATTGCTTGAAAGAGAAAAATGGTCTTACAGCATTTGTATTGCACAGGTAGCGATAAACATTTGAAAATGTATCATTGTACATTGCTGAGTTGTGCAGCAATGCCTATCAAGGGAATGAAATAAATTTTTAAAATACCAATAGCTGTGTGGTGAGTTTTATTCTGGAAGTTCCAAGTGCTTTTTAAGAGATGTTGTTATTAACTCTAGCTTTTAACTTTGATGGCAAAGGCGTAGCCAAACAATCTATGTCTTTGCCATCAAAGTTAAAAGCCAGAGTTAATTTCCTCCTCAGAGACTGATTCTTCTGAAAAGGGATCAATGCAAGAGAGGATACCTCCTATATGCCAGGCATTATGCTGAGTACTTTCATGTCACCTCTTCACTTTATCTCTTTTAACTGTCACAATGATTCTATAAGACTAGAATTATAATCATCATTTTAGAGATGAGTAAGAGAATCTGAGAGACTTGGTAACTTAATATCATATAGAAAAGAAATGTCATAACCAGGTCCTGGCATGTACCTATTCAAATGCAAAGCTTCTGGTCTTTCTGTTAAACCACACAGAACCATTTTTCTACACATGAAGTTGGGCTAAGCCTTTAACAATGTCTAGGAGTAACAGACTTTTGCTCAGTAATATAATTAATGAATGTCCATTGACTTCTACATGTTCAGAAATGTGGCTAGCACTAGAAGAATCATTGAGTGTTAAGTTATTCCTCAATAATTGTTACTAAACGTGGAGATGTTATCCCAGCAGCTCCAGTGGAACCCTTTGAGCATATACATTGGAGATTTCCACTGACTTGTTTTCCTGTTCTGTTTCCTATTTGTTCATGAATAGACACTTTTGGAAAACTTGTTCACACCAAACTTCTAACAGAACTTTGGTTGGTATACCTAGATTATTTAAACCTACTCTCTGACCTGCCTATCTTGATTATCTTAACAGGAAGCCAATGTTCTTCATAGGCTGTTTGTTCTCTATTCCTGTTAAATCATAAAATATGGTAAAACTTATATTGCCCCATGAGTTAAGTTTTCATTTACATTGTATTATGCAGTGGTTTAAAAAAGATCATGGAGTTAGATCACCTGGGTTCTAATCCTGCTACTCCACTCACCACAAGATCTTTGGCAAGTTACTTAACTCGTCTGGGTATCAGTTCCTCAAATATCATATGGCGAAAATAACAGCACACCTAATAGAGATGTTATGAAAATGAACTGAGATAATTATATGCAAAACATTGAGAACAATGATAGGCTTGTTCTCACTTCTTCCTGAAGATCCGTTATGTTCAACAGCATAGCTGAGCCTTCCATTGGAGATTTTTAGTACATATGTCTTTGCTATTCCATGAATCTCTGAAGCTTGCCAGGGATGTTTCAGCAAATTTCCCCATGACTGAATGTCACCACATAGTGTGCTGGAGTGAGACTGGCTTTCTAATCTAGGCAGTTGGAAGGAGAAAGGAAGGAAAGAAGGAATCAAAGAGTCTGGTTAGCCACCGTTCTTTCCATATAATTACCCCAAACAACAAACTCTCTGTGCAGACCCTACAGGAGAAGTTCCCTAGCCTTTTTGAAAGAAGGGCTTTATTTTCATTTCTATGAAGTCTTGAAATTATCAAGAGTAGAGGAAGCTGACTGTAAAACACCTCAGCAGAGCTGGAGAGGAAGCATCTCTTCTGGCTAAGTTTTATTTCCAAACTGAAAAACATAATTAATACTCACTGCAGCCTGAAAACTCTCATATTTTGAATTAAGTTTATTGTCTTTGGTAATGCCTGTTCTAGAGAAAGCTACATGGTGACTTTAAAAGAGGCCTGGCTCAGAGGAAGGAAATAAAGAAACTAATATTTACTGAGGAGGACTATTTCACATATATACCAACATTTAATCCTTCAATCAGCTCTGCTATAGTTTTAAGAAAAATTATACTCAGAGGTTTTAGTAACTAGCAGAGGTTAGTTTTCTAGTAGTAGCAGTGCAAACATTTGAATTCAGAACTTTGCTGATCCGCAGTTAATTATTAGTTACAGGTCATTTAATTCATTTAACAAATATTTTTTAAGTTTTTCTGATGTGCCGGGAACCATGGTAAATGCTAAATAGATACAGAAGAGGAAGAAAAAGGCAAGTCTCCACTCTCATGAGAATGAGAGTCCCATAGGGGAACTAATACACACAATTGCATTCCATAAATATAAGTTACAACCTCCTGGGACAAAAACCAAAGTTTAAATGAGTGAATCAAGGATTAAGGGAAACTTTCTAATTGAATAAAAGTCACACTGGCAGATAAGACTTACATGCAGATTCCTTTCTGAACATTCAGCTCCCATTAGAGGAAAAAGCCGCAAAAAATCTGAGTATTCACAGAACTGGTAGCCTGATTTCCCTGTACCCTTAGTTTAAAGGGATTAACACAGTTATTTGTAGGTTTGCATCCATTGTCACATTATAAAATCCTGAAGAAGAGTGGAAACTGTCTTATTAATACTTGAATCCTTTCTAATGCATAGTACTTTGACAATAATGAAATTCCATAAATGTCTCTTACATTAAATATGACTGAATTGATCAGAAATAAGAATTGTCTGGTATTTTTATCTCCAAAATAAAATATTTTTCCCTGTGGCAGGAACATTTGCTAGTGAACAAATATACATGTGCTCCCTTCATATTGCCCAGCATTCTTGAAGTTCTGGACAATGAATTCTAAACAGATGTAATCGACGTCCTTTGGGGCTGAAGTATTTAAGAGCTAGTAGACAAAACTTTGGCTGCTCTATTTGCTTGCCTGGTGACTAGTGATGTTCCAGCTGGCAAAGCCTCTATCATCCTGGATCCCTGATTGCCTGTGTGGAATATAGCCTCCCCTCCACCTCCAATAATGCACGTTGAAAATGATGTAGCAAGAGAAAACAATGTTTTTTATGTGTTCAGCTATCAAGATTCCAGAGTTAATTTGTTATTGCAGCATATCCCAGTCCATACTGACTAATGTAGCCCTTGATTTCTATCTTCAAAGAGGTACTGTGGATGAGGCTAGCTCTGTGACTCTCAGTCGAAACTAATGTCCAGGTCAAATCGTCAGGGTCAGAGAAAATAAGCAATGCCTATTTATGGAAAGTTGCAAATAAGTAAAATGAAGGCAATGTTGGCTTGGAATAGACTAATGGTTTTCAAACTGTGTTTATGGAACCCCACAGGTATTATAGAAGAGTCTCAGGACGGGCAGATCACGAGGTCAGGAGATCGAGACAATCCTAGCTAACACAGTGAAACCTTGTCTCTACTAAAAATACGAAAAATTAGCCAGGCATGGTAGCGGTCGCCGGTAGTCCCAGCTACTCGGGAGGCTGAGGCAGAAGAATGGCGTGAACCCAGGAGGCGGAGCTTTCAGTGAGCTGAGATGGCAGCACTGCATTCCAGCCTGGGCGACAGAGCAAGACTCCGTCTCCAGAAAAAAAAAAAAAGTGCCTCCAGAGACAGTGGTAAGTCTGAGTCTAAGAGACTAGACCAAGGAAAGGGTCTTGACCCCAATCCTTCGCAGAAAAGTTTCACTTTTTCCTGTATTTTACACTGGGCATCCATGGAATATTTTGTCAAAAACTTTGCCTTTTGATAATAATGTTTTTTTAAAAGGTTGAAAATAATTGGTAAACCATTAGCATATTTACAAAGGAGAAAAACACAAAATCACAATGATTTTTATTGGACAATAAAAGGGATTGAGATCAAATATAAATTATTGTCCACTTGTGCCAAGCTAATTTTCATCTGCTTTTCAGAAGAAACTATTGTATTCTACTTTTTCATTCATCTTCAGCTGCTTTCAAAGGTGACTTCTTTTTCTCTCTAGTAAATATTTGTAAAGTTTGGCGATCATCTGCCTGTTAGTGACTCTCTTCTCAGCTGTCGTAATTGATACCTTTCTCCAGTCTAATAAAACCAAGGCTACAAAGCTACTCTTATTGAGGTATGGCCTGAAGAGTGTCTCCAGAAAAGCAATGCTCTGCAGTATATGAAGTGGCTAGAACATCATCACCTTCCACTTAAACTGCTCTATTATTTTTTCCTTTTGGATATAGATGAGATGTATTATATGTCCTAAAAGAATTACTCATGGGCAGTGTGATCTAACCAAAAAAAGCCCTGGACTTTGGTCTTTGCTTTGATATTACTCTATCTAGATTAAATATCACCATCTCTGAATTTTATTTCCCTCCTTTGAAAAAGTAAAATGAAAGGAAGAAGGAGGGAAGGTAGGTAGAAAAAAATAATGATAACCTACCCCATCTATTCCATAGTGTGACTATGAGAATCAAATAAAGTCATAGATGATAAAAAGTTTTAGAAAGAAGTTATATAAATATGAAATGAAGGTATTTGTATGTTTAGAATTAAAGATCCCTCATAAATAGGTTTTGGCAGGCTGCTAACATTCAGTTGCTTGAATGCAATACAAAGAATTATGTAGCTGCTTCCACAGCTGGAAACCCTGACCACCTCAAGTGCACAATGGGGCTTTCAGACGACCTTAAGAAAACAGACTAGGCTGATACACAGCCTTCTTGCTTTCACTGGGGGAAAATATAAATCAAAGGGAGGAGGGTACTTTACTCTTTAATGGTAAGTTATTTCCTCTTCAGTGCTGTTTAGGGTACCCTTAAGTAACTACTTTCACAGAGGCTGAAAAAAGTAGAGTAGGCAAACCACATAAGCTTTTTATTGCTCTGTTGTCCAAGTCTCTGAAAACTAGAGGAAATAACAAAAATGGAGACAGACTACTGATTTCTTAATATTCAAAAACTAAGCTAAAATCTGCTTTTTTAAGGCTCTCTGACTATTCTTGTGATTCAAGAAGACCAGAGAAGATTATAAGTGTGTACACAAGCACACACGCATAAACATACATACATACCCCAAGCACATTTTTATCTATTATGTCTTTCTTTTTAACTCTTACTCAGTGTATTAATGCATTAATACTCTCATCTTTGAATTATCAAATTTGCCCAATTACAATTTTTTGTAAATATTAAACATGTCTGAGTTTCTACAAGCCTGATACTCAGGCAACAAACACCCCAGAGAAGCAAATTACAATGCCTGAGGGTGCATGGAAATCCCAAAATAAAGTCCTGACTCTATTTTAGGCACTTAATCTTTGTATTCTCCATAAAAGAATTCCATTGAAACATTACAGCCCAATGACATTGGTTGTGGAGTTTTTTTTTTTATCTAAAAAGTATCCTTGTTTTAAATTCTCTTCTAGAAGCCCCATGACCTCATGCAATCCCTTCAGTCATTTCTTGTTTCTTATCTAGTAGCTCTGACTCACTTACCCAGGGGAATTTTTTCCAGCAGGTAGAGATAGCTCTGAAAGAAGTCATTGCGAATGGCTTTGTGAAGGATAAAAGACATGCTATGTCGACAGAGTTCATCGTCGGTCTTCTGCCAGCGGGATCTAAAGGCAAAATGGGCACCCAGGTGGGCCATGATGAAGGGGGATAATAATGATTCCTACAGAGAAAGGAAGCTTGCCTTGCTGTTTCTTTGAATTAGCCTTCTCTTTCTAAACGAACTTGAGACTGTCATTTTAAACCAGTCCCCTGTCCATCTATATCAGGACAGGCTGTCATGGGGTGTAGGAAGGAGGGGCAGCACACAGTGGGAGGGGAGGGCAGGCTTTTGGCACATCCCCCCTGTCTGATTGCTTGGGTGACACCACTCCAAACCAGCAGGTGCTAAGTAAGGATGAAAACTGGCTGAGAGAGATCCTGCTTCATCCAGGAAAAAGTACGCCTCTCTCCTTTAGCCGCTACTTCAAACAGGCAAGAGCACAGCCTGCTAACACCCTGAATATTTGCCTTAATTTGATTTCTAAATTGGAATAGCCTAATTTCCATTTCAAAGAGTTGTGAATATTTTGCAGGAGATCTTGTTACCTGATTTGCATCACTCCTTCTAGAAAATTGAATCCTCAAATTACAAGGACCCTTCAAAGTCATCTTAGCCACCCATGCTTCTTTCATCTGTACAATTTCTCCCACAAAAGTTCATAGAAATGTGTATGTGTTTCCTATTTTGAAGGATCTTCAAGAGATGCAATTATTTGAAAGCTTGTTTTGATATTGAATATCTTTCTCTGTCAGCAAACTCTTCCATCTAGCTTGCTGTAAACAACAGCTATTCATGTAAGCCTGTTTCTTCCTCTCTGCGTACTATGAATATGATTTTCCTCTTAAGTACATTTGTTTTCTGTCCTGGGTATCTTTCGATTGTCCCTCCAAATCCACTCTCCACTCTTCACACATTACTGTGTGTTCCCCAGGAGGCTGACCTATATCAGTGAACTCCTTTGACTTCTGGCTTCTAGTTGGCTTTAGCCAATGGATAGTGCCAGGAGGAGACTGGAGGAAAGTGAGGTCAAGGTATTTATTCCCTTGGCACCTTCTCTGTGGAAATGCCATGAGCTGACCATATCCTTTAACAAAAGGTCATACATCTGACAGGGGTCTTCTCATACAAATATCCTCTCCTAATTCTGTTTATTTCTCCTTCACCTGACTGCTTGAGGCCCAGGGGGAGTGATGCACCAGGTGACAAGCCCGATTCCTTATAATTTTCCTATACTTACCCACCTATTTGTAAATAGTCCCTTTATTAAACCAGTTCAAATTCTCAATTTGTGAATTCCATCTGTTCCCTACAGGGACCATGAATACTGTTTTCCTCCCCTTATGTTCCTAACAGGAAAATGTGTAAGATCTCAATACACTATTGGCCCTATGCCATGTGCACCCACAGACCCTGCCCATACATATACCCATGCTAATATACACAAAGGCACACATTATGGTAGGCAGCTTCTAATGTGACCCCTGTCTTAGTTCAGACTGCTCTAACATACTACCATGGACTATGGGGCTTAAACAACAAACATTTATTTCTCACAGTTCTGGAAACTGTAAATTCAAAGATCAAGGTGCTGGCAGATCCCCTCTCTAGTGAGGGCCCTCTGTCTGGTTTGCAGATTGCCCTCTTCTCATTGTGTGTTCACATGGCAGAGAGTGAAATCAAGCTCTTATGTCTTTTCTCATAAAGGCACTAATCCCCTTCATAAGGACTCCACCCTTATGACCTAATTATCTCCCAAAGGCCCCCATCTCCAAATCTCAACACATTAGGGCTCAGAATCTCAACATAAAAATTGTGAGGGAACAATTTTTAGTCCACAGCAGTCCATAAGAATACCTACCTTCTTTCTGCCTGGTATTCACCTCTTCCTGTAATCCTCTTTCTTTGAGTATAGGCTGGACTTAAGGACTCACCGCTAAAGAATAAAATATGGTGAAAGTGATGAGATGTCAATTCTAAGAAGAGGCTATTAAAAGATTTTCTTAGGTGTCTTCTTTCTCTTGCTTGCTTGTTTGCCATGCGGGAAGACTACTGCCTGTTTTGAGTGGTCATGTGGAGAGGCCCGCATGTCAAGGAGCTGAAGTCCTAGGTCAAACAACCCAGAAGACACTGAAATCCACTAACAACCCTGTGAGTGAGCTTGGAAGCAAATCCTTCCACAGTTAACGGTTTGGCTGCAACTTAATGAGAGACCCTAAGTCAGTTATGTCATACCTAGGTTACTAATCCACAGAAATGTGTTTATTATTTTAAGCAACTAAATTTGGAGATTATTTGTTACAATGCCATGAGATATAATGAATTCATACATTGTCCATGCATTTTTTTTTTTTTTTTTTTTTTTTTTTTTGAGACAGGGTCTCGCTCTGTCACCCAGGCTGGAGTACAGGGGTGTGATCATGGCTCACTGCAGCCTCAGTCTCCCAAGGCTCAAGCAATTCTCCCATCTCATTCTCCAGAGTAGCTAGGACAATGGGCATGCATTAGCACATCTGGATTTTTTTCTTTTATTCTTTTTTTTTTTTTTTTTTGTAGAGACAGGGTCTTGTCATGTTGTCCAGGCTTGTCTCAAACCCCTAGCCTCAAGCAATCTTCCTGTCTCAGTCTTCCAAAGTGCTGGGATTACAGGCATGAGCCACTAAACCCAGCCAGAATTTTTTGAAGATACAGAATGTAGTCGTAATCTTTTTTTAAGTCTTATTTGTGTGTCAATATTTTACTGAGAGAGGAAGTAAGGATTCCATTTATTTGACTCTGATTATTTTCCCTTATCTTCTTGTGCTTCTGTTTTGCCATTTTCTTCCTCCGCAGGTAAAGGGACAGCCATTCAATTTTAGTGGAATTGTCTCCATCCCTGGCTTCAGTAATTGCCCAGATTGCAGTTCAAGTTATCCATTTTGCCCCTGTCACAGTTTGTGGTACACAGATGGGTACATCATCCATGCCTGAGCCAGTCAGTATATAATGTTACCCTGGTTCCAGTTTTCCTTTGGGAGTGGGCACATTATCTAAGTCTGTTATTGTTAATGCCAGCTTGAGTTGGGTTTTCTGTACTGGCAACACGGAGTTTTGTCTAATACAAATACCATCCTAAATCATTTTTACTCAATGAATTTTCATGAAGATAGAGTAGATGACATCAAACAGACCAAAGAAACTTCTAGTGAAATTATTTTGTGGTATTAAGAAGGAAGGGTCTTGCCTGGAATTAAGCAGATATGACTGAGTTAGGAATTCATTGCCACCACTTATATATGGGGTTACATCAACTAACTGATTTCTTAGTCTCTCTGAGCCTCACTTTCATCCTCTTTAATATAAAAATGATAATAGTATATGCCTTACTTGATTATTGTGAGGATGAGATGAAATAATCCATGTAAAATACCACAGTGCCTAATACACAGTACATTATCATCAGTTAGCTATTATCATCTTAATCCTTTGGAGTAAGCTAATGTAAGTTATAGGTCCTCAAAATACATGATGTCTATCTGATTCTTCTTGTGTTATATTCAAGCACTTCTGACACATGTCCAGATTACTTGTACTTAATGCATTTAAGAATTGAAAAGAAATCCAAATGAAATGTGCTGTTAGAGTTCATTCGTCTGTCCTTTGGAATTTTCTGTTGCTGTAGTAAAAGAAATTAAGTAAAAGAAGAAAAACATGAAGGGATTCTCTTTTGTTACTTATATTGTCAGTATGTTTAATGGAAGGTGGGTTCTTAACCCCATCTCAGTGACCTTTTGATGACCCCTCCTATGCTGAAAAGGTCAGGATGTTTGGTGCTGGGAGAGAGACTGGCAATCACTGGCTCAAGGCACTCAGCATTGCTTATTTGGCAATTGATATTAGCAAGTTTCTCAGTTTTTACAGAACTGATTTTCTTCCACTATAAAATGAACATTCATTATTTATGTTTGAATGAGGATTATTAAGTGTTCTAAGATTCTGTATTTCATACCCATAATTCTTCAGTGGGGTGAAAGACTGATTGGTTTCTACAAAATGCCTTTGCCAAATTTTGTTTCTCTGTGGGTCACACTGGATTTTGTGACTGTTTCTCATACTGGTTTAGCTTGAACCAGTTTCTGGCTCACTGCGTTTGTTTCCTTATGCCAATAATTTTTCTCTCACAGCTGCAATGCTCTATTTGCTACCACCTCACACCATTCTTGGCTATGTTCATACTGAGTAAATGAGGTTATGATATAGATCTCAAGTCTACCAGTCATCAATTTCCAGGCGGGAAAGAAAAACAATGAATGCAGAAGAAAGAAATATGACTTCGGCAAGGGAAGGTAGAAACTCTGAATTCATCCATTTTGGTTTTCCTTCTCACAGGGGATCCCTTGGTGGGGGGCGGAGTGGGTAACTAGTGTTAAAAAGTAAGTTATCATGAAGAGAGAGTCAGATATAAGGAAAACAAAGAAAGAAAAAAAGCCATGTAAAAAAATACTCATTCAGTAGTATGATGAGCTAAATGTTTGGGAACATCACTCAAATTAAAATGCCTATCAATAAAATATCATAATACTTTAAAGGGAAATACAGCATAGAGGATGAAATAAGGATATTTTCAGACAAAGAGAGAATTTACCACTCAGGTGCTAACTGGAAGCACAACTAAAAAAAAAAAAATCTACTTCAGGAAGAAGGAATTAATACAGGGTGTTATTAGCACAGGAATAAGTAAAAAGATTAATAAAACAGAATACACATAGAGCCCCAAAGCAAATCTATTCATATATGGTAAGTTGACATAAGACAGAGATAGTATTGCAGTAGAGAAAGGATATTTTCAACAATGGCGCTGGTGTTGGCATAATTGAGTCCCCACCTCACGTCATGCATAAACCTAACCCAGGCAGATTGAAGACTTAAATGTGAAAAGCAAACCTCTAAAATTCTTTGAACGTGTTGTGGGAAAACATCTTTATGATAACAGAGTAAAAGAAGGATAACTTTTTTAAGATGTAAAAAGCAAAAACCATAAAGAAAAAGTATAAATAATTTGACTACTTTGAAATTAGAATGGTGAATTTTTGTTCATCAAAAGAAACCATTGAACAAATGGTAAGAAATACTTGTAGCATCAATAATTAATCAGAAATTAGTATACCAAATATATGAACAGTTTCTATGAATCAAAAAGAATAATACAAACAATTCTATAGAAAATTTGAGAAAAGACATTAACAGGTAGTTCACAGAAAAGTAAATAAAAATACAAATGAAGCATTTTAAAAAAGGTTAACCCATTAATCACCTAGAATATACAAATTTTAATCAAAACAAGATGCAGAGTGAGATTTGCAAAAATTAAGGCTTGGTGAGGATGTGGAACAGAAGAAATCATTATAAACTATGTTTTAGTGAAAATGGACACAGACATTTTGCAAAACAATTTGACATTATCTTGTAGGGGTAATGATGTGCATATCCTTGATCAAACAATTCCATTCTTAGGCACATACTCTAAAGTAACTGTTACACATCTGCACCAGGAGATATGTTTAAGAATTTTTTTAGTAGTTTTCTTTACAATACCAAATAAATAAACAAAAACACTATAGCAACCCAGATGTTCAAAAACATCAAAATTGACAAATAACATATATTTATACAGTAAGAAACCAAACACAGCAATGACTATTGGGGAATGTTCTGCTATTATGCACTGGCATCCTTGCAGGTATCCACATGTGCCACACAGGATTGAACCACAACTAATCTGAGTCTTGGCAGAATGCCTTGTGATCCTCCTGAAACACAAGATGATGAGTGGTTTGTGAAACCATCTCCCACTCACTTTCCTGTATTTCCTAAGAGACTTGCATGGCACAGCTTCTTTTTCTTTTTGTTTTTTCTCTCTCTCTCTTTTTTTTTACTTTAAGTTCTGGGATACATGTGCAGAATGTGCAGGTTTGTTACATAGGTATGCACATGCCATTGTGGTTTGCTGCACCCATCAACCCATCACCTACATTAGGTATTTCTCCTAGTGCTATCCCACCCCTAGCCCCCTACCCGCTGACAGACCTCAGTATATGATGTTCCCCTCCCTGTGTCCATGTGTTCTCATTGATTCAACTCCCACTTGTGAGTGAGAACATGCGGTGTTTGGTTTTCTGTTCCTGTGTTAGTTTGCTGAGAATGATGGTTTCCAGCTTCATCCATGTCCCTGCAAAGGACATGAACTCACTCCTTTTTATGGCTGCATAGTATTCCATGGTGTATATGTGCCACATTTTCTTTATCCAGTCTATCACTGATGGGCATTTGGGTTGGTTCCAAGTCTTTGATATTGTGAACAGTGCTGCAATAAACGTAAGTGTGCATTTGTCTTGCATAGGACAGTTTCTTATCACTTCCCAGATACTGATGAGATATGAGGCTTTCTGTGAGTTATGGCATCAGGCTACAAAACCACTTAGCTCCAGTTTGGAATTGCATCTTAGTAATGGAGTATCTTGCAACTCCTATGGGCAGTCATTCAGGCCTTTTTGTTTTAGTATCATAATTTTGGATGCATAAGACAGGGATGCATCTACCTGGCATCTTTGGCTACTCTTTATTTCACTTTCTATGAAAATAACAAACTGTCTGAGCCTAAAAATAACTCATTGTATCTTAACTGGCTGAATCAGACTTTAGCCTTGTCCTTACCTTGTACTCTTGAAAACATCTGCTACTACTCTTCTCCATAAATATGAATGAATCTCAGAAACACAATGTTGTGTGAAAAGCAAATTGCAAAAATATATTTACTGTATATTTCTAGGCATATAAAGTTCAAACACATACTAAACTAAGCAGCATGATTTTAGGAGAAGAGTAAATACAATGATCAGTACAGGGAACAATCCTGAGAGATAAAGAGAGGATACATCTGGAATGGAATGCCAGGGAACTTTGATAGTATTGGCAATGTTTAAATCTTCAGCTAAGTTGTGGGTGCAAATATATTCACCTTATTAGCTTTTTGTACATTAAGATAGTTGTTTGTATGAAACAGTCATGCAAGCAAAGGCAAATGGCCAAATGTCATTTATACGAGACCTCCTAGAGCAGTGCTCATTAAATAAAATGCACAGAAAGTGAGTCAGTAGCAGGCATAAAATTTCCCATTATCCATTCATCCTAGAGCGGAGCACAGCCACCTGTCAGAGCTGGATGTTATATGCTGGGAGAGACACCCTGCCCCTTGGGTTGGGGATATCTTAAGCTGCATGTTTAGGGAAGCAGCTGCTCATGTTCTGGCTTGATGAAGGACCAGGACAAAATGACTATATGACATTGCAAAACCTTGACTTCAGCTTAATTTTTTGACTTGGGGGTAACACCAGCTCTTCCTCTGTCATAATCTGAAAGCTGTGGTCTTAGGTAGTTGCAGCTGTGTGATGTAGTAAGCTTGCTACAGGATTTGCCTGATCATTATTCATAATTGGGAAGCCACAGCCTCATCCTGTGCATGCCTAAGGCCCGGAGTTCAAGCTTGTGGTTGGCTAGAATTGACTGCCTTAAAAACTGGACCATAGTAGTGTACATGGAACTTTTAAAGAATTCAATTCCTTTTCTGGGGGTCAGCCTTCAGAAGACACCTTAAGAAAGCTAACCTTTACATCTAGAAATAACTCACAATAATATAAAAATTAATATTCTGTAATCTGCAAACTATCATCTTGTTTTAATACCTACAAATCAGAAAGTTTTTACTCCCCTGTTTAAAACCCTTCAATGATTCCACATTGCATATCAAATACGTGACACAACAGTTTTCTCATCCTTTTCTGTCCTTCCACCATCACAACCTATATACTAGGGTAATAATTATTACCCTAGTATAGAGAGCTTATATTTGCAAAGATCTTGGAAAAGGCAAAAAAGAAAGAAGAAGAAAGAAAAGAAAGAAAAAGAAAGAAAAGAAAGAGAGAGAAAGGAAGGAAGGAAGGAAGGAAGGAAGGAAGGAAGGAAGGAAGGAAGGAAGGAGAAGAAAAGAGGGAGAGAGGAAGGAAGGAAAGAAGGAAGCAGTGGAGGTTGAAGTCTTCCACTTCTCCAATTCACTTATTAAAGATTAGGCTCAGATAAAAATTGTGGCAGGAGTCATTCGAGACTGGAGGGTGAGATAAAGATTTCCAGGCAAGACTATATTTATCTATAACTTGCATTATCCAAGCATTTTTTTTCTTTCCTGGAGAACACTTTTCTTTTAAGGAATTGAGGTATGCCTGCTTTTTAACTCGGCAAATGATTGAGCCACTCTCATACATGGTAAAGTCCTGTTAGACTCAATGAAAAATAAAATGTTATTTTCTTGCTGAGACAGTGACACTAACTTGCCAATTATCCCAGCATCATTTGTTGAAAAGGGTGTCCTTTCCCCATTTTATGTTTTCATTTGCTATGTCAAAGATCAGTTGGCTATAAGTATTTGGGTTTATTTCTGGGTTCTTTATTCTGTTCCCTTGGTCCATGTGCCTATTTTTATACCAGTACCATGCTGTTTTGGTGATTATGGCCTTGTGTGATACCTTCAGATTTGTTAGTTTTACTTAGTTTTGCTTTGGCTATGTGGACTCTTTTTTGGTTCTATTATATGGTCTATCTTGGAGAATGTTCCATGAGCTGATAAATAGAATGTATATTCTGCAGTTGTTGGGTATAGTTTAAATCCGTTGTTTCTTTGTTGACTTTCTGTCTTGATGATCTGTCTAGTGCTGTCAGTGGAGTTTTCTGGATAAATTTTCCCCACCTGGAGTATCCCCTCTCCCATCTCTAGAGATAGAGATCATTTTTTATTGGTAAAATTATACAAAAAAAATAGAAAAGTAGCACACATTAGTCAAAGACTATACTGCTCTTACCACCCTCAGTCATTAGGAACCATAGAAAAAGCCAACAGCATTCTTAAGACCAAACTGGCTAAACCATCTGAAAAATTGGACTTGCCATGGCCATAAGTGATTCCCATTGCTCTTATGACTCTTACATCTTCACCTCCACATAAGGTATTCACTTTTGAAATTCTCATGGGAAGACCCATGAAGATGTCGTGTGCATCTCAGCTAGTGTGGGGCTCTAACTTGACTTAACCTGGCATCTTTAGATACATCAAGGATCAATAAAAAATATATACTCAATCCTATAACCAAAAATTCAAGGCTTCCCCCGTCCCTTTATAACTTCCTGATTGTCCCTTTATAAGTAAGCAATCTGGTTTTCTAAAAACACTACCATCAGAAAACTAATCTTGAGCCCAGAGAGAAGTGACCTTATACTGTTTTACTCATTGCTAACATTGCTATCAAATTACAGGGTGTTAACATTGGGCTCATGTTTCACAACTAAAGAAATAAAAAAGCTATTTAGACTAGAAAAGTTTTCCAACTGGAGACTACAAACTGAGGTTCTACTGAGAACCTCCAGAAGCAAATGTAGATTTTTGAGAGGATAAAAGAATGCCTTTTCTTTACTTGAACAAGAGGAGGGACTGACAAGACACCATCCCACTTGACCAAACTTTAATAGGCACCTCTGAATCTTCTACTCAATGATGTCCAAATTTTGGCTTCTCTCTCTGTCTCTGTAGAGTCCAGTTTCAGCAAAAATGTTGTTACGTTAGTGTAGAGAGAATCCTTACCCTCAGTATCTGGTTGCCTTTGATATCTGACCAAATTTTGCATTCTCCACCTTCAGGATCTTATCACAGTGGCCTGTCTCCAGCAAGAATCCTATCAAGTCGGTTGAGCCAGAATCTCCTCTTACCCTTGATGCTTCCTTCAAAGTAATTTTCCATCCACTGCCTCACACCCTGCTTCTTAGCTATAAATTCCCACTTGCCCAGCTGTATTTGGAACTGAGCCAAGTTCCATACTCCAGTCTCTTTTTCACTATTGCAATAGTCTTGAACCAAAATCTGGTTTTACCACTTTAACTACTGTAGGCTCTGATTTTTCTTTGACAGTAGTTTATCTCCAGGATTTCCAGGGATGAACTTCTGCCTTGGTTAAAACCTACTGACATTTTTATTAATGACCTTAAGAAGATATAGACCAAAGGTTTCTATAATTGGTAGCTAAAACAAGGCTGAAAAAAAAGTAATATGTTGATAGTTGAAACAGGATGACCCCAACCTACTACCCAGAATGATAGATTTAGAAGGCTAAAATAATAGGCCAAACTTAGCAAAATTAAATTTATGATAAAATCATCAAAATACATTCCTGGACCGAGCACGGTGGCTTATACCTACAATCCCAGCACTTTGGGAGGCCGAAGTGGGCAGATCACAAGGTCAGGAACTCAAGACCAGCCTGGCCAACATAGTGAAATCCCATCTCTACTAAAAATACAAAAATTAACTGGGCATGGTGGCAGGCACCTGCAGTCCCAGTACTCGGGTGGCTGAGTCAGGAGAATCGCTTGAACCCAGGAAGCAGAGGTTGCAGTGAGCCAAGATTGTGCCACTGCACTCCACCTTGGGCCACAGAGAGAGACTTCATCTCAAAAAGAAAAAATAAAATAAAAATAAAAAACAAAGTATATTCCCATGTGTAGGTTTTGGTAAAAAATCATTGTCAAGAATACAAATGGGTAATACTTGCTTAATAAACTTAATGTGCATTTGTGACAAAGTGGGCATTTAAGTAGACTTTCAGCTTAAAATGAAAGAGCAGTATGAAAAATAGTGCAAACAGGATTTACCAATAGGGTCACACAGACCACCAGGCCTCTCTTCACCCTACACGGGTCCAACTACACAGACAGTGTTTGCCTGTTTCTTTATCCTTTTTTTTTTTTTTTTAAAAAAAAAAAAAAGCAGACACTCAATCAAGCGATATACTGTAACCCCCTCCTAGACCTCTTGGAAACCTTTGGAAGCCATTTGTCTTTGTGCAGTAAACTTATATTTTAGCTGTGCTTTGGAGAGTTCAAATTGGTAGATCCACTTTTTATTCCAATACCTGTTATTCTGTCATTATTTATTGTATTCTAGAAAGCTGCCTATAGAATGTAAAAAATGATAAAAAATCTGTAATACTACCCATAAAGTAGCAAGAAAGTCTTATTTTAGCTACAAAAAAAAAAAGTTAGATTTTATATCTTAAATTATTTCCATGAGGCTCTTCTGTGGGAGTGGGAAAAAAATACCTTTAATTGTGCAAGCTGCCCCAGGCATGGGAAACCAGACATGAAATGGTTGAGATGGCCAAAGGTTGTCACTGGGGACTAGGGATTAGAACCTGGTCAAAGCAGCAAATAAAAAAAATTTAAAAAGCTCTTAAAAGAACCTGACAAGGGAAGCTTAAATCTTATTTTAAAGGGTTGGGTTGTACTAGGCCTTGAAAAATTCAATCCTCTGGAGGACTATATCTCACTAAGAAAGCTCCACGTAAGTTTATCATGTATCCAACACCTAGACATTGGGCCTTGGAGACCACTAGGATAATATTTCCTCTGGATTAGCACTGAAGCTTGGAAGTGACATTTGTACGAGGCATACTTTAAACTCTAGGGCTTTTCCGATTATAAAATGATAATTCTGAGGGGAAAAAAGTGCTTACTGCAGAGGGAAGTTGCCATGATTTATGTCTTGGACAATCTTCTTTTTTCACACAGAACAACTTATCAGGCCAAATATGTTTTGTGTTTCCTTTTGTTCTTAACTACAGTTGTCTTTCGATTGATATCAGGGTTGAGTATATTTGTTTTAGTGTGTTTTTATTTTTCCTGTTCAACCATGTCCAAATGAATGATTATGTAAACTTTTGTCACTAGTGATATCAGCAACTAAGTTGCACACATAGCACAGAAACATTACTAGGAAATGCCCACCTTAGGCAAGGGTAACCTCTGAAACTTCACTGACTTGTCCTTCTCTGCAGACTCAATGGGCCACTCGAGCTCTGGCTCTCAGGCTCTGGCTCACTGATGAAAGCCAGACAATAATGAAGTGAGGCTGAAAAGCTGTCCCTCGTTTACTCTTGGTGCATCTATCAAGATCTCTGGATCATTATGGCATCTCCTATCATTCCAGTTATAAAGAGTGCTTCAAATGAATTAAATATCTAGTGACAGCCAAACTCATAAACTACTTGACTCCCTTGGGTCATTTTTTTCAGGCTGATTTTAATAGTACTTTGGCAGGCATGTGTGTTTTGTGCAGTTGTGAACGTTGGCTGGTTTAGGGGACATAATTTAAAATAGCTCATCTCTATATTTGCATTTATACACATCTATTCAGGGTGTCTGGAGAATAAGCATGACAGACTTATATTTGAAGCCAAATGAAGCCTACTAACTTTTGTTCCACTTCATAACTCTAGGCTGGATTCCTAGTTGACTCTTCTCTTTACAAATCCATGAAACCTGCCAGTAGCCGGACTGGGTAACAGATTGTGGCTGGATCACAGCAAATCCATCACCTCTGATAGAAAAGCAACTAGATTTACTGACTAGGCCAGCAGAATGATCATTATACAGAGAATTCATTCCTCTCAAAACTAAAATGAATCTTGAAACCAAGTGTCATAAGCCAAATATCAGAAGACAATAATTTTTTTTACACCTCTACATATTCTCTGGAATAAAGACAAGAAATCTAGTGTGAAAAAAAATTCCTGGCTTCATTTTGCTCATCCACTGTGGCCTCATCCTGCTTTTCATTTTGTCATCACTCATTTCTTATTCCCATCCTCATCTCCTACGCTTCTTTTACCTAGACCTTGTAAGTTTTTATTGAGGCCTGAAAGTCATAGTCAGTTCTTGAGTTGTATGAAAGTTCTGCACACTCGGAGCAGTTTTATGAAATTTTACAAAAGTTTATATACATTTTTAGAATGTATATGGAATGTAAAAGGACAGACACATTTTTAGAAATCAGTGAAAATTGCTGGTTCTTAGAGTTGTAAAACTCTGAAACTACATTTCAAGTCAGCATTAACCAATGTGACACCAGAATAATATAAGATTAATATTCTGCTTTGATGATTGAAATAAAAATTCCATATTTGAAGAACCACATAAGGCAGTTGTTAAGAACAAGAAGAAGACCAATAGAAGAGTGGGTATGTAAATCAGCTATGACTTTATAGAATTTAGTGCATAGCATCTGAGGGAGAGAGGGTCAACCCTAAAGCTTAGTACACTAACGAGGGGAATTATGCAATTATGCTTTAATTAGATCTAATATATAATGAATGCCTAAACAGACTACTTTACACCTGTGAATTTATTTTAAAATAGTTTTTCTGTTATTACCCATGATCCAGACATTGCACTAGACAACAGAGACCATATCAAGAAAAAATCTAGTCTCATTCCCTTATCCTCATGAAGCTTACAGTCTAGTGGGAGCATTAGAAATTAGCCAGATAACACATGTATGTATAAGTATGAGTCTCTACAGTAAGTACTAAGGAGTGGAGGTGCATAATGCTGAGAGAGCTCATCAAAGGTGGATGGAATTTAGTTGGAGAAAACTGCCCTGAGAAATTGACCCTTGAGCGGAGATCTGAGAAATATGCAGGAATTAACTAGAAGCATAACTGAAGTGAAAAAGGCTCCTCCTCCATTACATATGACAGTGTTGCTGTTTTTTAAAGAGGTAATTCATTGACTTAATGGCAGTTAATACTAGGATGAAAAGATGCTAGAGAAAGCAGTAAGAATGGACAATGCCTTTTTCTTTTCATCTTTGCTCCGCAAGAAATCAAAGGGCGTGGCTCAAGCCTCTTGCTGGACTCTATTTCCAGGTTCTCCCCCACTTGCATTCCCTCCCCTTTTAGAATGTGGCTTTGCTCCTGTAGTTAATGGAGAGAGAGAGAGAGAGAGAGAGAGAGAGAGAGAGAGAGAGAGCATTCCAAGAAGAGAGAATAGTTTATGCGAAAACTCTATGGCTCAGGCAAGAAGCAATCCACACAGGGCTTTATGGGCCATATCAAAGAATTCTGTCTTAATCCTAAAATCATAGAAAGCCACTTGGGGTATCTTAAGCAGAGTGGAGGAGGGGTGGAGATGGGGCTGACATCACCAGGTTAACATCTTGGAAGTATTGTTCTATCTGCGTTGTGGAAAACAGATGGAGGTAGTAAAATGATGAAAAGTTTGATTGTACAAGTAACCTTTGCACTAGAAATATTACTAAAATACAGTTTCTCTGTCATATTACATGGAAGAAGAATATAATAATCACTTTTCAGTTTATTCATTCAAACATATATTGTGCACTGTGTTCTGCTTTTGGCACTGGGGCAATATTCATGACAAAATAGACAAAGATCTCTGCCCTTTTAGAGTTTACATAATAGACAAGGTATAAACATAAACAATACAGTTAGTTAAAAGCTTAGTGCTACATAAAAAGAAAAAACAAATCAGGATAAGGGGAAATTGGAATGAGAAGAGAAGATGGCATTTCATTCCAAACAGGATAATCAAAATAGTCCTCTTGAGAAGGTTTTTTTTTTTTTTTTTTTTGGCATGACTAGTCTTTATTTAAAAAGGTTTTTTTTTTTATTATTATACTTTATGTTCTCAGGTACATGTGCACAACATGCAGGTTTGTTACATATGTATACATATGCCATGTTGGTGTGCTGCACCCATTAATTCGTCATTTACATTAGGTGTATCTCCTAAGGCTATCCCTCCTCCATCCCCCCACCCCATGACAGGCCCTGGTGTGTGATGTTCCCCTTCCTGTGCCCAAGTGTTCTCATTGTTCAATTCCCACCTATAAGTGAGAACATGCGGTGTTTGGTTTTCTGTTCTTGCAATAGTTTGCTGAGAATGATGGTTTCCAGCTGCATCCATGTCCCTACAAGGGACACGAACTCATCCTTTTTGATGGCTGCATAGTATTCCATGGTGTATATGTGCCACATATTCTTAATCTAGTCTGTCATTGATGGACATTTGGGTTGGTTCCAAGTCTTTGCTATTGTGAATAGTAACGCAATAAACATACGTGTGCATGTATCTTTATAGCAGCATGATTTATAACCCTTTGGGTATATATCCAGTAATCGGATGACTGGGTCAAATGGTATTTCTAGTTCTAGATCCTTGAGGAATCCCCACACTGTCTTCCACAATGGTTGAACTAGTTTACAGTCCCACCAACAGTGTAAAAGTGATTCCTATTTCTCCACATCCTCTCAAGCACCTGTTGTTTCCTGACTTTTTAATGATCGCCATTCTAACTGGTGTGAGATGGTATCTCATTGTGGTTTTGATTTGCATTTCTCTGATGGCTAGTGATGATGAGCATTTTTTTCATGTGTCTGTTGGCTGCATAAATGTCTTCTTTTGAGAAGCGTCTGTTCATATCCTTTGCCCACTTTTTGATGGGGTTGTTTGTTTTTTTCTTGTAAATTTGTTTGAGTTCTTTGTAGGTTCTGGATATTAGCCCTTTGTCAGATGAGTAGATTGCAAAAGTTTTCTGCCATTCTGTAGATTGCCTGTTCACTCTGATGGTAGTTTTTTTTGCCATGCAGAAGCTCTTTAGTTTAATTAGATCCCATTTGTCAATTTTGGCTTTTGTTGCCATTGCTTTTGGTGTTTTAGACATGAAGTCCTTGCCCATGCCTATGTCCTGAATGGTATTGCCTAGCTTTTCTTCTAGGGTTTTTATGGTTTTAGGTCTAACATTTAAGTCTCTAATCCATCTTGAATTAATTTTTGTATAAGGTGTAAGGAAGGGATCCAGTTTCAGCTTTCTGCATATGGCTAGCCAGTTTTCCCAGAACCATTTATTAAATAGGGAATCCTTTCCCGATTTCTTGTTTTTGTCAGGTTTGTCAAAGATCAGATGGCTGTAGATGTGTGGTATTATTTCTGAGGGCTCTGTTCTGTTCCATTGGTGTATATATCTGTTTTGGTACCAGTACCATACTGTTTTGGTTACTGTAGCCTTGTAGTATAGTTTGAAGTCAGGTTGCATGATGCCTCCAGCTTTGTTCTTTTGGCTTAGGATTGTCTTGGCAATGTGGGCTCTCTTTTAGCGGAACTGAAGGAGATAGAGACACACAAAAAATCATTAAAAAAAAACACAATGCATTCAGCAGCTGGTTTTTTGAAAAGTTCAACAAAACTGATAGACCACTAGCAAGACTAATAAAGAAGAAAAGAGAAAAGAATCAAATAGACACAATAAAAAATGATAAAAGGGATATCACCACTGATCCCATAGAAATACAAACTACCATCAGGGAATACTGTAAACACCTCTATGCAAATAAACTAGACAATCTGGAAGAAATGGGTAAATTCCTGGACCCATACACCCTCCCAAGACTAAACCAGGAAGAAGTTGAATCCCTGAATAGACCAGTAACAAGCTCTGAAATTGAGGCAATAATTAATAGCCAACCAACCAAAAAAAGTCCAGGACCAGAAAGATTCACAGTCAAATTCTACCAGAGGTAAAAAGAGGAGCTCGTACCATTCCTTCTGAAACTATTCCAATCAATAGAAAAAGAGGGAATCCTCCCTAACTCATTTTATGAGGCCAGCATCATCCTGATACCAAAACCTGGCAGAGACACAACAGAAAAAGAGAATTTTAGACCAATATCCCTGATGAACATCGATGCAAAAATCCTCAATAAAATACTGGTGGCTGGTGCTAAGATGGCCGAATAGGAACAGCTCTAGCCTCCAGCTCCCAGCATGAGTGATACAGAAGACGGGTGATTTCTGCATTTCCAACTGAGGTACCAGGTTCGTCTCACTGAGGCGTGTCGGACAGTGCATGCAGGACAGTGGGTGCAGGATGGTGGATGCAGCCCAGTGAGTGAGAGCCGAAGCAGGGCAAGGCATCCCTCACCTGGGAAGCACAAGGGGGTAGAGAATTTCCTTTCCTAGCCAAGGGAAACCGTGATACACAACACCTGGAAAATCGGGTCACTCCCACCCTAATACTGCACTTTACCAAGGGTCTTAGCAAACGGCACACCAGGAGATTATATCCCACACCTGGTTCGGAGGGTCCCACACCCACAAAGCCTCCCTCATTGCGAGTACAGCAGTCTGAGATCTAACTGCAAGGCGGCAGCAAGGCTGGGGAGGGGTGCCTGCCATTGCTGAGGCTTGAGTAGGTAAACAAAGCTGCAGGGAAGCTGGAACTGGATGGAGCCCACCGCAGCTCAAGGAGGCCTGCCTGCCTCTGTAGACTCCACCTCTGGGGACAGGGCATAGCCAAACAAAAGGCAGCAGAAACCTCTGCAGATGTAAATGTCCCTGTCTGACAGCTTTGAAGAGAGTAGTGGTTCTCCTAGCACCGAGTTTGAGATCTGAGAATGGATAGACTGCCTGCTCAAGTGGGTCCCTGACCCTCGAGTAGCCTAACTGGGAGACATCCCCCACTAGTAGCAGATCGACACCTCACACCTCATGTGGCAGGGTACATCTCTGAGATGAAGCTTCCAGAGAAACAATCAGACAGCAACATTTTCTGTTCAGCAATATTCACTCTTCTGCAGCCTCCACTGCTGACACCCAGGCAAACAGGGTCTGGAGTGGACCTCCAGCAAACTCCAACAGACCTGCAGCTGAGGGTTCTGACTGTTAGAAGAAAAACTAACAAGCAGAAAGGACATCCACACCAAAACCCCATCTGTACGTCACCATCATCAAAGACCAAAGGTAGATAAAACCACAAAGATGGGGAAAAAGCAGTGCAGAAAAGCTGAAAATTCTAAAAATCAGAGCGCCTCTCCCCCTCCAAAGGAACACAGCTCCTCACAAGCAACGGAACAAAGCTGGACGGAGAATGACTTTGACGAGTTGAGAGAAGAAGGCTTCAGACCATCAAATTTCTCCGAGCTCAAGGAGGAACTACGAACCCAGTGCAAAGAAACTAAAAACCTTGAAAAAAGATTTGATGAATGGCTAACTAGAATAACCAATGTAGACAAGTCCTTAAATGACCTGATAGAGATGAAAACCATGACACGAGAACTACATGACAAATGCACAAGCTTCAATAACTGACTTGATCAACTGGAAGAAAGGGTATCAGTGATTGAAGATCAAATGAATGAAATGAAGCAAGAAGAGAAGTTTAGAGAAAAAAGAGTAAAAAAAAAAAAAATGAACAAAGCCTCCAAGAAATATGGGACTATGTGAAAAGACCAAATCTACATCTGATTGGTGTACCTGAGAAGGTATGTTTTAAGCAAAGACTTGAAAGAAGTGAAGGTGTTCATCTTCGAGATGTCTGGGTGAGGAGCCTTCTGACCGAGGAGCAGTCAGTGCCAAGTGTCAAAGGTGTTGGCATATTGCACGTGTTCATGGAACAGCTGGGAGGCCAGTGTGCCTAGAGCAGAGTAAACATGGGGGAGGAAACTAGAGATGATACCAGAGAAGTAACAGGGCTCACAGCATGTGAGGCCTTTAAGGCCATTGTAAGGGCATGAAAGGAACCATAATCGAGGTGGGGAGTCATTGCGAGGTTTGACATGATCTGATTTCTTTTTCAAAAAGTTCACCCTGCTGCTGTGTTAAGAATGGCCGATAGTAAGGCACGAGTGGCAGCAGGGAATTAGGAGGTTTCTGCAGTAATGCATGTGAGAATGACAATTCAGATCATTAGCACTTAAATGACAGCAGTGGCAGCTAGAAGACAATAGAGAAAATTTTTCAAAATTCTGAGAAAAAAATGATTTCAATACTAAAATGCTAACACTCAGCCAAACAATCAATTGTAGAGTATGAGAAAAATAATGGCATTTTTCAACATGAGGAAGGCCCGAAAAATTACCTCCTGTGCACCATTTCAGAGGAAAATTCTGAAGAATATGCTACACAAAAAAGAGAGTGTAAACCAAGAGGAAGATTAATGAGAGTGTAAATTCCAAATAAGACAAAATACCTACAATTTTGTTTCTGTAAAGTACACAACAGGATCATAGATTATTTTTCATTCGTAATCCTTTTCTAGGTCAACAAACCAACCTCAGAAAAATACGTCCATTTGAATTTTATTGTCAGTGCAACAAATTATTAAGACAACCAGTCTGATAAGCAAATTTTTGAAGTAACCTATTATATTTTGTAGGTCATAGCAACAAATTCTAATGCTTAGGTGTCCAAAAGATTTCCTTGTACAAATAATGCTTCTAAGAACACTTTTAAGCAAAGAACATATTAGGTAAATATATCTTTACACAAATCTTAAGCCTGGACGGGAGAATAAAACTGATACTCTTCTAAACTTTTTCAAATCACTTTTCAGAAAGTTTTATGATGCAGAAGACTATCTGCTTTATGTAACTGTAAGAAATGAGAAAATATTTTCCCTCTTGATTTTTCTCAGATTTCTTTCACCAGGTCTTAGGAAGGCCTGAAATGTTTAAGGCTGAGTATTGGAATTCCATTAGTCAGCACTGAGAAAGAAAAAAAAAATAGTAGACCCTTGAATCCCAAAGCTTATATTATGAAAATTCAAGGGTGGAATGTGATTATTTTAAAATGGACTATGGCACATGTAGTATTTTGAATCTACAGGATCCAGGAAAATAGGGAATGCATCTTAAAAATATTTAAAATCCCCAGGATGTTAGTGAAAAGAAATCTCCATAATGGCAGCATGCAGCATTTCTAGAAAATCACCAATCCAGCAAAAGGATGGTGGTTTCTAAGAAGGGCCATATAGATAACCTGATATTTTGAATATAGTAGGGAGAGATTAGCAGAGTGGAGAAATGTATCTGTGATAGATAAGTAGAAAATTAAGGAACCAAAAAGGAGGTATTCATTGATTCTTGGAAAAACCAAAAGTTATAAAGAATAAAAAATGTAATTTTTATAACTACATGGCACAGCTATAAATCATATAATCATAATATTACAAATATCAATATGAATTTAACAAAAATTGTGATGTAACATCTTGAAAAAATGGGAGAAGTGATGTGGGGATAGCAGGCAGGGGTGTAAGAAACCTAAATCTTCATTATTCCTACCAAGATGTCAATAGAACCTAAAACTACATCTTGTCAACATCTGCTGACAAGAATGTCAATAGAACTTAAAACCGAAAAATATCCAGAAATAGCCATAGAAGCCTATTGTTTAGAAATAAGCAGGTAAATGCAGAAAAATAAAACAGGTAAAAGAGTTGCCTGTGGAGAGCAGGAACCAGAAATGGGATGGGTGGGATATGGCAGGGAACCAATGAACCTTTAATCACCATTTTCTCTACCATTGGAATCTGTCTGATCTCAGGGTGTAAGACAGTAGAAGCAAAATAAGGGCTGTACGGAGGCAACTATACACTTTGCCATTGTAACAAAAATAAGACTGGAAAGGAAATTAGTAGAGTAGTACAAGCAGGTACTTAAAGGCCTTACTTCTATTCCTTTTCCATGAAGCTTCACGGAAATAGGCAGGTAAGGAGCAGGCAATGCTACTTCTAGGTGTAGCCAACTATTTTGGGCTCCACGGCATTCTTAGTCTTACTGGTGACCTACGCCTTTGACTCTACACAGTCCTTGGCTGAAACCTGAATCAATAGACTTTTCCACTCTCCTTGATGTTGACCTATGGAGTTCCTGATCTCAGCTAAATAATTTACCTCAGTTGTCCTGTGTTCTGATTTTCTGTGGTCCTCTCCTTCCCTTAACAACTTGACTCTTATCTTTAATGTTCCTAACTTTGGCCTGGAAACTTGATCTGATTCTCTGCATTCTTGATTTTCTTCCAGTTTGCTGCATCTGTTACCTATATCGCAGGCCAGCCTGGTAACCTAACCTTGATCTTTGGTTGCCCCATTTGATTGAAGGTTTGGTTTAGCACTCATGATACTATTTCTGATTGATGCTGCCATATGGTCCAATCTTTTCTCCTGATGGTAGTGTTACTTTGCCAGTATTGGCGAGTTACTGCTTAAAAGTGGTAGTAGCCAAATTGTGTTTATGCAGCTAAACTATGAGACTGGACAAATTAGATCAGGCACTGGTGATAAAGCAATTAACATACGCTCTTGGCATAAGAAAATCACAATTGGATACCCTTAGACCCAAATAGAGCCCCTCCTTGATTCCTTAGTCAAGTCAATAAAGAGATTTTCAGAGAAGAAAAGGAGTCCAAAGGAAGGGTTGGAAAGGTCATATAGAGACTTCAACTTGCAGAGGAGTTTCCTGAATTTGCCTTAGAGTTAGAAAGCATAACTCTCAGAACTCCCTCTGTGCCTGTAAACCTAACTTCATGTTGGAATTTTAGAAACAAAGAATATTCAGGCCTCCAGATAGTTTCACAGCCTCTTTATATATCAGCACCATCAAAAAGTGGATGAAATCGTTCTTGTCTGATCAAATTTCAATAGATTAATATTGACATACTCATATTTTACTTTAGGAAACTTTGGCCAGGCACAGTGGCTCATGCCTACAATCCCAGCACTTTGGGAGGCCGAGTGGGGCAGATCACAAGGTCAGGAGATCGAGACCATCCTGGCTAACACGGTGAAACCCTCTCTCTACTAAAAATACAAAAAAATTAGCCAGGCATGGTGGGGGGCGCCTATAATCCCAGCTACTTGGGAGGCTGAGGCAGGAGAATGGCGTAAACCTGGGAGGCGGAGCTTGCAGTGGGCCGAGATTGCGCCACTGCACTCCAGCCTGGGCAACAGAGCAAGACTCCATCTCAAAAATAAAAAGGATCCTTTGTTGGCTCTCTCTGCCTCATTTTGTACAATAATCTTTAAACAAATGAGTTAAGAAAGATCAAGAAAAAAAAGAAGTGTGAAAAGAAGCATTTGCAGGGGAAGGAGACATGCATAATTGCCTGTTCCTCTTTAGACAGCCCTTCCCCTTCCTTCTTGAGAAAACAACAAGGAAGGGACCAAAAAGAAGTAAACACAATAGTAGCTACTTATTAAATATCCAGTAGTTCTTTGTACATATAAATTCAATTCATTCATATACCAACCCAAAGAGATGGATGGTATTTGTTCCATTTGATGAGTGAGGAAAGTGAGATTCTGAGGGATTAAGCAATTTGTCCAAGGTCATCAGCTACTAGTTGAGAAGATGGGACACAAAACAAGGACTATGCAATGGCGGAGAACAAGGTCCTAACTTCAAAGACATGTAGCCTTCCCAGCAATACTGGAAATGGAAGGAGATGATAATTGTTTTACACTGTTAGTGGACACAGGGTTTTAATTGTATCATTCACATCAAAAAAAGAAATTATCTCCCTCCCTTTATCCTTCAGCTGTGACCTCAAAATGCCTCCCAGGAAATAAAGTGAGAATTTCAATTCAATTCAACAAATATTTTCTTGAGTGCCTATTAATACCAGGCTCTGCATTAGATTTAGGATATATAACAGTGAGTGGAGACAGGCATAATGTTTGCCTTCGAGAAAGCTGCAGAGATTTTAAAAGTAAAAGTATGATAACTTATAAACAGGAAAGGGAAGCAAAATGCCGTGGAAGGCAAAAGCAAAAGCATCTTATGATCTAAAGCACAGGGGAGCCCTTACCTAGGAAATAACAGTTGAGATAAAATTTAAATGGTAAGTATGAGTTAACAAGGTAAGGGCTTAATGCTGATGTCACAAGGTAACTTAATGAGCTAATATTGAAGAGTGACAAGCTTCTCTCAAGAAACAGTACACATGACTGTTTTATCTTTGACAGGATAGCCAGAGAGAAAGGCAGCTACCTCAGTCACGGGAAAGGAGAAAAACAGCTGAAGTTTTAATAAATTTCTAAAGGCTACATGTAGAATGGCATGATAGTATCAGAATCCTGAGAGCCTTGGACACGGGGGAGTCTGTGGCATTCATCAGCTCTTTAATGGTCCTTAAATGAGAGCTCGTGAAAAAGACTGAAAGCAGGGCAAAACCACTGAGAGAGACACCTACTAAATCACAGGTATATGGGGCATGCCTAAGACTTAGGACAGAGCAAGGAGAACAGAGAAACTCCTGCAGTGACTAAGACAGCAGCTGTCTGCCACTGGGGGAGGAAGAGGATTGCTAAGAGCAATTCCTTCTGAGGTTTATGAAAGCAAGGGTTTCTTAAGTCTGAGGGCAAAGACAGGAAACACAGTGGAATTCCCCTCCCTCTTCTTGATCCCACATACATTCCATCAAGCATGAGGCAACAGCAGCCTGATGCTGAGGAAAGTGAAGGACCACTGAGAGAGAGACAGAGGACTACCTTACTAATTCTGGGTCCAGAGCAAGCGAACTGAGATATATGTCTGGCACTCCAGGCCTTACGAGAAGTACAATACAGCAACAATGCACCACTGGAAATACATGAAGCCAGTCTATGGGAGCAGGGACATCATTTAAGCCATCACAAAACCCAAACCCAGTTCAATCACAAACCAGTTTAATTTAATCACGTAACTAATGACTTCACAGAAGTATATTTTTCATAATGTAAATATTATTTACCTCCTTACTATACTTACTCAAAGTATCCTGCATTCAATCAATAATTATGAGATTCACTCAAAAAATAAGAAAATATGACCCATCATGAAATGAAAAAAAGGAATAAATTCAGAGATGGCCTAAATGTTAGAATTATCAGACAGGAACTTTAAAATAATTATAATTAAAAAAATTTTTTAAAAATATAATGAAAAAATGGACAATCTACATGAAAAGATGGGGAATTTTAACAGAGATGAATATTGTATAAAAGGAAAATGGAAAACATAAAAATAAAAAAAAAACATGGTATTGGATAATAGATAGTATGTTCAATAAGTTTATCAGTAAATTGGACACAGCAGAGAAAAGAATCATTGAACAAACCCAGAAGGATGTACTGGTGAATTCTACCAGATATTTAAAGAAGAAATAATAGTAAGATTTTATAAATATTTCAAAAATAGAGGAAATATTTAACAGTATGAGGAATACTGTTATAATAAGTAATAAACAAATACTTAACAGCTATTTTTTATGAGGCTAGCATTCTCCTAATACTAAAGCTGGACAAAGAAAAAAAAAAAGAAAACTGCAGACCAATATACTCTATGACTATAGATGCAAAAATCCTTAACAAAATGTTAGCAAATTAAATCCAGTAATATATAAAAAGCATACCAAACCATAACTAATTGGATTTGGCACCAAAATACAAAGTTTACTTAACATTTGAAAGTTACTCAAAATAACTCACCACATTATATAATTAAAGAAGAAAAATCTTATAATCATTTCAATAGATACAGAAAACATATTCCACATATTTATGATAGAAATTTATAGCAAACAAATACTAGAAGGAAACTGCTGCAAAATATTTGTAATGCATTTACAAAATATTTACAGTTAATTGTGTATTTAATAGTGAATGCTTTCTAAGAAAAAACAAAAAAGTCCACTCCAATCATTTTCATTGAAATTTATACTGGAGATCCTAGCTTGTACAAAAGAGAAAAAATCATAGAAATTGGGAAAAGTAAAGACATGATTCTTTATGTAAAACCTCCCAAGGTGTCTATAAGAAAACTACTTGACTTAATATATGATTTTAACAATGTATGCTATAAAATCAGTATACAAAAACCAATAGCATTTCTATTACATACAGTAGCAATTAGAAAAAAGTTTAAAATACCATTTACAACAGCATCAAGAAACATAAATTCTTGGGGATAAATTTAACAATTTATTAAAAGATATTGTAATTCTTCTTAACTAAAAAGTATAAAACATTGCTGAAAAAATTTAAAATAGACCTAAATAAATGAAGCAATACTAAATAAAACAAAGTTATCAATCAATTCCCTCCTCCCCTACCATATTGATTCAGATTCAACACAATCTCAATCAAAATCCCAGCAAACTTTTAAATATACATTGACAAGGTGATTACAACATACATATGAAAATCACAAAGGACCTAAAATAGCCAAAGCAATCTTCAAAACAAAGAATAATATTGGAGAACTCATACTACCTGATTTGAAAATTTTTTCAGCTACAGTAATCAAAAGAGTGTGCCATTGGTGAAAGGATAGATAGAAAATAGAACAGAAGAGAGAGTCCTGAAATGGATCCACACATGTACAGTCAAGTTATTTTTACAAACACACTGAAATAATTCAACTGGGAGTGAAAAATCTCTTCAACAAATGGAGCTAGACTAACTGGATAATCATATGAGCAAAAAGCTTGACTCCCCCTTTTCCTACAATGCACAAAAATTAATGAGATTCATCATAGAACTAAATGAAAAAGCTAAAACCATCAAGTTTCTAGAAAAAACAGCAGAAGAAAGTATCTTTATGACCTTTGTAGGCAAAAGTTGCTTAGACTGGACAAAGAAAGCATGAATTACAAAGAGAAGAAATAATAAATTGGGATTCATCAAATTTTTAAAATCTTCTGCTCATTGAAAAATGAGCAGTACTCATTGAAAAATGAATAAGTAAATGAAAAGGCAAGCCATAGGCTGAAGAAAATATTCATATATATCTGCAAAAGAATTACATCTAAAATATATGAAAAGACAACTCTATAACAAAATAAAAACAAAAAATGATTAAAAGACTTGAGCAAACACTTAACTGAAGATATACAAGTGGTATACAGCATATAAGAAAGTCTTCAACGTCATTAGTGATTAGAGAAATGCAAATTACAACCACAATAAGATTGTGGTTCTTATACAAGAATGGCAAAAATAAAAACAATTTACAACATCAAATGTTAGAGAAGATTAGTAGCAACCGGAATCTAATACATTACAGTTGAGAATGCAAAATGATACAATTCCTTCAGAAAACTGTTGTTTCTTAAAAGGTTAAATATGTGTCTACCATGTAACACATTAATTCAATTCATGGGTATTTAAGAAAAATGAAAGCATATGTCTAAAGAACCCTTGTTTATAGACATTCAATTCCTAATAGCCACAAAATGGATATGGTATATTGAAAGGAATGTTATTCAGCAATAAAAAGGGACAAAGTAATGATACATGCAACAACATGGATAATTTTCACATTTTTCTGTATGAAAGAATCCCCCATACAAAAACTACGTATTGTTTGATCCTACTTATAAGAAAGTCTAGGATAGACAAAATTAATTTATGGTGGTAGAAATCAGATCAGATTATAGGGCGGTAACTGACTGGGAAGGAGCACAAAGGAACTTTCTGAGGTTTGATGAAACTGTTCTGTCTTGATGCAGGTGTGGCTTATACAACTGAAACCCTTAATCAAAACTGATTGAATGGTACACTTAAGATTGGAGCATATCTCTGTATTATACCTCAAAAACTTAAAAGGTCACCCCCAAATCTCCATACATTTGGAAACTAAATAGCTTATTTCCAACCACATTATGGGTTCACCAATAAGTCATTTTGAAAATTATAACATTTTAGGATTAAGCGACAACAGAGTCACTTTGAGACAAACCTATAGCAATACCGCGTGCAATCCCACATTTGTAATTCTGAATTACCGAAAGCTCTGAAAAACAATTTTTAGAAAATTTGACATGAAACCCTGACTCAATCTGATATGAGACAAACTATAGTCTTTATTATGTTGATGTATGGATTGGTGCAAAAGTTATTGCGGTTTTTGCCATTACTTTGTAATTACCTTGTAATGGCAAAAACCGCAATAACTTTTGCACCGACCCAATATATGACCAGAGTATTGGCACAGATACCATGGGAGATTTTTATAATATGGAGTTTATAAACCATATTGCCACTCTAAAATCAGTGAATTCTGGAACACATTTGACACCAACGGTTTTGGATAATGGATTGCGATCCATGAATTGCGATAATGAATAATCTTAATTAAATATGTTGCTAAAAAATGGTCGAAAAATAATGAACTAAACATTCCACATACAACAGAGGAAAATATAAAGATAAAAACAGAAATTAATATAATCAAAAACAAAGAAACAATAGAAAGAACCTAAAAATTAACAACTGATACATTTTTTCCCCATCATCAATATTTATTGAGCATTTACAGTGTACTAGGCACAATAGAACATACAGAAAACATTGTCCCTGCTCTTGAGGAGCTTACATTCTAAAAGAAAAAATACACCTCTTTTAAAATGGCATTTTTGTTTGGTGTTTTCTGCAAAGTACTGAGGAAATATTTTGTTAAAGTGAGCTTTGGGTATAACTTAGCCCCATCATTATTTAGAGAAGAGAGGAAGAAGAAAGAGGAAGGATTTTAAAGGCAGACAATGACAGACCATTCAGGATAGGTAGGGTTTTAAAGGGAGATAAACACAATCTCATCAACTAAGGAGAGATTTACTGCAGTAAATAGGATGAGGAAAATAATCTGTGGGGTGCAAGCAAAGGAAGCAGGGTGCCTTAGACATTGAGTGGAGCCAGAAAGATCATGCAGCCTTTTCCCAAGTACATGGCCACCAAGTAAGAATGGTTGGTGACAAGACAGAAGGCTAAAAAAGGAAGGTAATCTTGTGCACCTGACAAATAGAATAAAGGATCAAAATCGATGGCAGGCTGTAAGAGTATCAAGAAATTCTTAAAAACCAGAAAGTGATTTGGAAGCACAAAACTTATAGTTAATGCTGTCATGATGGGCCAAGAGCAGTGTCATGATGGGCCAAGAACATTGTGGCTTCCTAAGTTAGAAAATGCCATATACCAAAATTTTAAATGGAACACATTACATTGTTTTCCAATCAATCTCCCCCTCTCCCAGAAAAAATAGGAACTCATTTTTTTCAGGGTGGAGAGAAAGAAAGGGGATAATGGGACATGGAAACAGTAGTTATATTAGTAGTATTTTTGTTGTTATGATAAATTTTGTGTTTAAACTCGGTAAAAGCCCATTAGCTGCCAAGAGGGAATAAGGAATAAATTTCAAAAAATGTACAATTTCCTTTAGAGAAGTTTCAGAACCAAAAGACTAATTTACATGAAAAACTGTAGAGAAAGTAGTTGAAAAGTCCATTCATAAAACTTTTATTCCACTTACATGAATTTAATACACGTGTTCTTAACAATTATGCTTAGATTGTTCATGAAAATTTCATAAGACATTAAACAAAGCTAACCATCATCTCAAGTTATTTCCCTGTTAACTATTTTTATAGCACATGCATGTTAGGCAAGTATCAAAAAAAAAAATCACAAAAGCAAAAAACCTAAAAAAAAGTTAAATACATGGGTTTTTGTTTTACTGCTGTGCTTGATATACATGAAGTAATGAATACCAAGCAATTCATTTTTACTGCATCTTTACTTTTACATTTGTTCTTAGGTTGCCTAAAACACTTAAATACAAATAAAATGAGTGTAGCAAAAATAATGAAAGCTAACAGCAGGTAACTTTACAAATAATGGAATGTGAACCATTTCTGCCCTTATCCAGAGTAAAATGGGTCACAACTTTGTCTAAAGGAACACTTTTGCAGCGGTAGTCAAAGGTGTGCACGTTGAGATTGAGTGTTCCACAGATACACATGGTTTAACCTGTGGTATCCATGGGGTATGTTTCTACCACAGCCTTCTAAGTGCTCCAAACCCTAAAGTACCCACAATTACTACCCCTGTGACTGGAACCAATGATCCTTTTTATTCCACACCAGGACAAACCAATATGTAGGCAGTTTTCTTTGCTTAGACATGGAAGCAGTTTTACACTGGCCCTTGTGAAGCCACAATGTACGAAAAGTACTATGCCAAACATTTATAACTTGTATAAAAATTCCACATCCCCCTATTGGCCACCTCAAGATGAAAACAGATAACTCCCTAAATGTTAACTGGCTCTACTCCCCTTATATTAAACATAAAAACCACATGGGAAATACAGAAATTCAAATAGAAGTAACATAAACCTGTCATAAATCGTAAACAAAAAACTATTTGTGGGACAGCATGGATGACAAATGGTCTACTGTGTAAATTTTAGAATGAGGCAGACAAAAGTTTGAAGGCTGGTTAATTTTCCCCTCCTTCTCCTGCTTCAGCTTCGTCTCCTTGGGTATCCGATGTCCACAATGTCAAGTTGTCTCTCAGTATTTGCATTATTAGCCTGCTGTCTTTGTATGACTCTTCACTTAATGTATCAAGTTCAGCAATGGCTTCATCAAAAGCCGTCTTTGCAAGAGAGTAGACTTTCTCTGGGGAGTTCAGAATCTCATAATAGAACACAGAGAAGTTAAGGGCCAGTCCCAGTCTGATAGGATGTGTTGGTTGCATTTCCTTTTTGCTGATTTCAAAAACTTCTTGGTATGCTTGTTGTGACTGATCCACAATCCCTTTCCTGTCATCACCAGCGGCAACCTCAGCCAAGTACGATAGTAATCTCCTTTCATTTTCAAATAGAAGACTTTGCTCTCTGCTTGTGAAGCATTAGGGATCAAGAACTTTTCCAAAAGAGACAGTACATCATTGCAGACATCTCTTAGCTCCGTCTCAATTTTCTCTCTGTATTCTCGAGCCATCTGCTGTTTTTTCTCAGCACCTTCCGTCTTTTGTTCAATACTTGAGACGACCCTCCAAGATGACCTACGGGCTCCTACAACATTTTTATAAGCAACTGAGAGAAGATTCCTCTCCTCATTGGATAATTCAGCTCCTGGCTCAATTACAGACTTCATGCAGGCTGCCATGTCATCATGTCGCTCAGCCTCCTCAGCCAGTTTGGCCTTCTGAACCAGCTCATTTTTATCCATGACTGGATGTTCTGCTGGCTTGGGGGAAGCAGCCTTAGACCCTTTATGGCTCGGAAACGGGAGTGAGGTGTCCAGCCCCTGAGTGTGGCTGAGTGATGTGGAGGCGTTCCAGTTGAGAGCTCGGGATCTGCCAACAACTGATACCTTTAAAAGATTAATAAAACTGTCAAATTTCTGGAAATATTGATACAGAAAAAAACAGAAGTTGCAAATAGTATATCAAGAATGAAAAATGGGGCAAAACCAGAGTTACTAGAGAATCTAAAATTTGTATTTTGTGTCAATAATTTTGAAAACTTAGGCAAAGGGACATATTTATTAGAAAAATAAACACAAAAAATAAAGAAAAACCAGAAAACCTAAATATTCATTTTAACTGATCTTTTTTCTTGTCTTATTGCATAAATAGATAGATGTTTTGATAAGAGATATCCTGGTATTTTAAAAGGGAAAGCTTTTTAAATGGTACTGTTAGGATTCCCTAGAAAAACAGAATGAATAGATTGTGTGTGTGTGTGTGTTTGTGTGTGTGTGTTTGTGCGTGTGTGTGTGTAAGTTAAAGGAGGTGATTTTAGTGCGTTGACTCACATGATTATGGAGGCTGGCAAGTCCAAAATCTGCAAGGTAGGCTAGACCCAATGAAGAGTCAATGCTACAGTTCCATTCTGCAGGTTGTTGGCAGAACTCCCTCTTGGTCAGGTAGGTCTTTCATTCTATTCAGGCCTTTCACAGTTTGGAAAGGCTCACTCACATTACAGAGATAATCTGCTTTACTCAAGTCCACCAATTTAAATGTTAATCTCATCCAAAAACACTCTGACAGAAACCTCCAGAATAATGTTGGACAAACTATCTGGGCACCATGGCGCAGCCAAATTGACACATAAAATTAAGCATCACAGTTAACTTTGCAGGGTAATGAGAGGAGTGACATTACATAATGTATTTTATCAAGATGATTCTGGCTATTGATTAAAAATAGACTATATGGTGAGAATTGTAGACTCAGGGACACCAGAGAAGAAACTACTGCATAATTCATATAAAGGATAATGGAGGCTTGAGCCATTTTTAGCATCTTTAGCAGTGGCGTAGTGAGAGGTCATTAGATTCCAGATATAGTTTGAAGGTAAAACTCATGGGATTTCTTAACAGAGTGAATGTGGGATATTAAAAAAAGAAGAAGAAGAAAGAAAAGAAAGGAATTAAGAACAGTATCAAGGCCCAGGGATCAAACTACTGGGAAAATTGAGTTTCCCTCAACTAACATAAAAAGCTGTTAGTAGAGCAGGTTTGGAGGAAACCTCAGGAGTTTAAGACATCAGACATACAAATGGAGATGTTAAGTGAAATAAGCCAGGCACAGAAAGACAAACGTCACATATTCTCACTTATCTGTGGGAGCTAAGAATTAAAATAATTGAACTTATGGAGATAGAGAGGAGAAGGATGGTTACCAGAGGCTGGGAAGGGTAGATGGAGTGGGGTGGAAGGTTGCTGGGGAAGAGGGGATGGTTAATGGATACAAAAAACAGCCAGAAAGAATAAATAAGACCGAGTATTTGCTAGCATAACAGGGTGACAATAGTACAAATTAATTTAACTGTTCAATTAAAAATAAAAGAGTATAATTGGATTGTTGTAAACCAAAAGGATAAATGCTTAAGGTAATGGATACCCTATGTATCCTAGTATGATTGTGATTTTTTTATTATTACTCATTGCATGCCTATATCAAAATATCTCATGTAACCCATATATATGATGTATATATATGTGTGTGTGTATATATATATATACCTACTATGTGCTCACAACAATTAAAAATTTGAAATTTTTTGAAAAGCAAGAGATGTTGAGGAAGCAATTGGCTTCATAATTCTAGAGTTTAGAGGAAGCTTAGAGATACAAATTTGGGAGTTAGTAGCATACTAATGGAATTTAAATCCCCAAAACTATTTGAAATTTAAAGAACCGAATTTAGACAGAGAAAATAACCAAATAACCAAAGACCCTAATCACTCCAAAATTAAGAAGTCAAAATATCAATATTTTTCAGATTTGATAGATTTTAATAAAATTAAATTTTTATTGAAAATGCATTTTTTAATTTTAAGTTCAGGGGTACATGTGCATGTGTTTTATATGGGTGAACTCAGGTCATGGGAGTTTGTTGAACAGATGATTTTATCACTCAGATATTAAACCTAGTACCCATTGGTTATTTTCTCTGATCCTCTTCCTCCTCACACCCTCCATTCTCAGTTAGGTCCCACTGTCTGTTGATGCCCTTTTTGTGTCCATGTGTTCTCAGCATTTAGTTCCCACTTATAAGTGAGAACATGCAGCATTTGGTTTTCTGTTCCTGAGTTAGTTTGTTAAGAATAATGGCCACCAGCTTCATCCATGTACTTGCAAAGAACAGGATTTCATTCTTTTTTATGGCTCCATGGTATATGTGTGCCACATTTTCTTTATCCAGGCTATCATTAATGGGCATTTAGGTGATTTAGGTGGATTCCATGCTTTTGCTCTTGTGAATAGTGCTGCAATGAACATACACATACATGTGTCTTTATGGCAGAATGATTTATATTCCTTTGAGTATACACCTAGCAATGGGATTGCTGGGTTGAATGGCAGTGCTGTTTTTAGTTCTTTGAGGAATCTCAACACTGCTTTCCACAATGTTTGAACTGATTTACACTCCCACCAGCAGTATATAAGCATTTCCTTTTCTCTGCAAACTCACCAGTATCTGTTACTTTTTGGCTGTTTATTAATAGCCATTCTGACTAATGTGAGATGGTATCTCATTGTGGTTTGATTTGCATTTATCTAATGATTAGTGATGTTGAGCTTTTCTTCATATCCTTGTTGACGACATGTATGTCTTCTTTTGAAAAGTATCTATTCATGTCCTTTGCCATGGGGTTTTTTTAATGGATTTTTTTTCCTGTAAATTTGTTTATTTGTTTAAGTTATTTATAAATGTTGGATATTAGACCTTTGTTGGATACATAGTTTGCAAAAATTTTCTCCCATTCTGTAGGTTGTTTGTTTACTCTGATGATAGTTTCTTTTGCTGCACAGAAACTCTTTAAATTTGATTTAACTTGTCAATTTTTGGTTTGGTTGCAATCGCTTTTGGTGTCTTCATCATGAAATCTGTGTTCATTCCTATGTCCAGACTGGTATTGCCTAGGTTGTCTTCCAGGGTTTTTATAGTTTTGGGTTTTACATTTAAGACTTTAATCAATCTTGAGTTGATTTTTGTCTATCGTGTAAGGGAGACGTCCAGTTTCAATCTTCTGCATATGACTAGCGAGTTATCCAATCACCATTTACTGAATAGGGAGTCTTTTCCTCATTGCTTGTTTTTGTCAGCTTTGTTGAAGATTAGATGGTCATAGGGGTGTGGCCTCATTTCTGGGCTCTCTATTCTGTTCCATTGGTCTATGTGCCTGTTTTTGCACCAGTACCATACTGTTTTGGTTACTATGGCCCTGCAGTGTAGTTTGAAGTCAAGTGGCATGATGTCTCCAGCTTTGCTCTTTTTGCTTGAATTGCCTTGGTTATTTGGGCTCTTTTTTGGTTCCATATGAATTTTAAAATAACTTGTTCTAGTTCTGTGAAGAATGTCATTGGTAGTTTGGTAGGAATAACATTGAATCTATAAATTGCTTTGGGCAGTATGACCATTTTGATAATATTGATTCTTCCTATTCATGAGTATGGGATGTTTTTCCATTTGTTTATATTATCTGTGATTTCTTTGAGCAATGTTTCGTAGTTCTCATTGTACACATCTTTCACCTCATTGGTTAGCTCTATTCCTTGGTATTTTATTATATTTGTGGCAACTGTGAATGGGATTGCCTTCCTGGTTTGACTGTTGACTTGACTGTTGTTGTTGTACAGGAATGCTAGTGATTTTTGTACATTGATTTTGTATCTGAAATCTTGCAGGTGTTGTTTATCAGCTGAAGGGGCTTTTGGCCATAGACTATAGGGTTTTCTGATATAGAAACATGTCATCTACAAACAGGGATAATTTGACTTGCTCTCTTCCTATTTGGATGACTTTATTTGTTTCTTTTGCCTGATTGCTCTGGCTAGGACTTCCAGTACTATGTTCAATAGGAGTTGTGAGAGAGGGCATCCTTGTCCTATGCCAGTTTTCAAAGGGAATACTATTCGGTATGATGTTGCCTGTAGGTTTCTCATAGATAGTACTTGTTATTTTGAGGTATGTTCTTGGAAATGCATTTTTAATAAGATAGATAGCACTTAATATTTTTGATTAGTAATGTATTTCTGGATAAACAACTTACTACTATAATGAGACAGGGTTCACCATAAATTCTATTATAATATGTTTTATTATGTAGATACTGATAGACATTTCTTATATTATGGGAAATGGAAATTTTATGACAGTATACCTATACATGTACTTATATTTATTAATGTACATGCCAAAGTTCTATATCATTCATCATCAAAAATTATTTTTAGTGCTATATGAGCTAACAACTTGATTGTTTCCCTCAATTTTGTTGAAAACAGAGAAGTGAAATTTAATTTGGATATATATTTATTATCCAAAAGCAATCCTTTCCTGAATATCACATTAATATTTTAAATTATCCCTTTGTTTGAAGCCATAAATATTTTTGTCTCCCAGAAAAATATATCACAATACCCTGAATAGGTAAGAAAGAGGTATGTCCTTCTTTTGAAAAGTAAGGAAAGGAAAACTGTGAAAAGGGTGGTGGGAAAGTAACACTCTCCCCTTCAAAACAGGTGCTTTGTCAGACAGATCAGTCTGAGGACCAAGTATGTGTCAAAGTCAAAGATTTGGAAGTTTATTCCTTTAGTCTATTTCAGGCATAGTATCCCTGAGAAGCTCTTCACATGCCATTCAGAGTATGTGTATCTTAGTTTGAATAGTAGAATAAAGTTTGGAAAGGCTTAGAAACAAGACCCAGCTCAACACAGCAATAGCAAAATCTTACATTTGCATAAGAAGTTGTAGTTTACAAACTGTGTTTATATTCACTACCTCAATTCTCTCTCTCAACAATCACGTGGGATAATTAAGGCCGAGTTACAGGACAAGAAAAAATGTTTTTCAATGTAGAAAAATGTTGTCTTTAAAAATGTTTTAGCAACAATGTTTAAAAAATTTATTCTTTCCTTTCTTCTCCTCTGTATTCAGACTCTATTATCCACTAATCTTCACCCAAACAGACTTTGAAAGAAATTTGCATAGTGACATTTCACTACTTCCGTATTGAGGTTCCATTTAGTCCTAAGCTACGTACACATAAAAATGTCATCTAAAATTAATGCTAACATAATGGGAAAAATATATGCTTAATCTATCTCCAGATTAATGCCATCATGCCTGTCTAATTTAGAACTTCCCTGTTCCAAACATCTTTCTTCACCTCTTACTGTAAGTATTATAACTATGTCTGGAAGCAAAAAAATAATTAACATTTATTAGTTCAGGGGTACATGTGCAGGATATGCAAGTTAGCTACATAGGTAAACTTGTGTCATGGGAGTTTGTTGTACAGACTATTTCCTCACCCATGTATTAAGCCTAGTACCCATTAGTTATTTTTCCTGATCCTCTCCCTCCTCTCACCCTCTGAAATGCCCTAGTGTGGGTTGTTCCCCTCTATGTGTCCATGTGTTCTCATAATTTAGCTCCCACTTATGAGTGAGAACCTGCAGTATTTGGTTTTCTGTTCCTGCATTAGTTTGCTGAGGATAATGGCCTCCATCTCCATCCATGTCCCTGCAAAGGACATGATCTCATTCTTTTTTTATGGCTGCATAGTATTCCATGGTGTATATGTACCACATTTTCTTTACCCAGTATATCAACCTAAATGCACTTTTAGATATTGTAGGAAATATCTACTCAAGACCTTTGGATGACAGAGATTTTTGAGGTTGTTTCCACGCATGCTGCTCTGGTGTTTATGATAACCCTGGCACATAGCAGATGTTCAGTTATACTTGCTGAGTGAATCTATGAATACATAATTCAATGTCCTTCTTCCATCAAGACCATACAATGAATATACACAGCCCAGGGTGACATTTAAGACTGAGCCTGAAGAATGTTCAAGACCTGGATAGGCAGGGATGGGGAGAGAAGGGCATTTCAGGAGAAGGAACTACACATGCAAAGTCTCAGAGTCACAGAGGCTTGGTCCAGTGGACGTGGGAAGACATTGGATGATGCAGGGAGAAGAGGGATCAGGAGCAGAGTCTAGCAGGGGACCGACCCTGCAAGGCCTTCAGTCCGGGCTGTGGCGTTTGCTCTTCATCCTCCAGCAATGGAGAGGAAACATGGCCATTCAGATTGTGGAGGAACTGGACAAGCAGGCATCTGGAAGCACAGTCTGGAGGCCTGAGGGATTAGCCTGTGACAGTGTTTGCAGCTTCCATACCCACTGCTGCCCTCACCACCTTCCTCCTGTAGAAACTGACACTGAGGAAGATGAAGCAGATACAGAGAAGCAGGATCTTCACAGCTCCCTCCCTGGTGACTACCAGAACCACATCCTTCATGGGTCCTGATTTTTTGGAGGAAATACGGAATGAGGCCAATTCAGTTGCTGCATTGTCATGGGAAATGCTGATAACAAGATACCTGGAGGTATAAGCCACACAGAGTTGGATGGTCCACCATGCACTCACGCCTGTTCTGGAGAAGTCTATGCAGCAATTGTGGTAGGTGTCGTGGTCCTGGGGTCTGAGTGTGAGGTTGAGCACTGAGAAATGGGAGGTTGTTGTTTCAGTTCCTTGGGAGGACAGGGCCTCCCCCATCCAGGAGAAAGAAGGGGTTAGGCATTCCTCAAAAACCCAGTTAAACACACAGATGACTGTCACTGGCTTCCCATGCTCTAGGGCCTTGGGGATGTAGACATCAGGCTTCTGAGTCAGGGCTGTCAGTTCCAGAAAGAATGTATTCATGAAATTATATCTCACAAAGCTTCCTCTCTTCACCTGAAAGGAGTACACTGCCATATCCTCCATCTGCACATCTCTGATCACCAAGGAGCAACTCTGGTAGTGGGGATCCCCAGTGAGCTAGAATCGGCCCTAGGTGCTTATTTGCACTACTTGTTTTGAGTTGTTTGTTGCCACTAGAGCACTCATGTTTGTGTCGGTCCCTTCTTTGAACCAGTGGCCATGGTCTGGGGTAGACTCGTCCAGCCCCTCGGTGGGTAGGAGAAGGAGCATGTCACAGAGACACACAGTCCCTCCTGCACCATCTCTGACTCCTGCACTTGCAGCCAGAATCTCCCATCCAAAGCCTGAGACCTGCTCAGCAGCAAAGGCAGCAGCAGCAGCAAAGGAGGCACAGCGACCTGCCTGAGACAGGCCTATTCCCTGGCTGTGCTATGAGTGACTCAGGAAACTGGAGGCAGAAGTGGAAGTTGAAGGTGGGAGCTGAGCCGTGGGGCCTTGCCCACTAGTCCTCCTGGCTCTCCTGGGACCCAGCCTGTGAGCTGGTCCTTCCAGAGCCCTCTCTGGCACTGGAAACAAAAATTTATTCAATAAGAAAACTTGAGGATAAATGTCTATGCAGTAAATCTGGTTTTTCCCTCAATGAATGGACCTGGCTTTCTTGAATGTTTATAGGTAATTGTATCTTGTATTTCAATGTACTCCACATTGAGATACACCAGTCAGAACTGATCATAAAAGTTGTGGATTTTGACAAAAGTATGTATAGGCACACATCAAAATAAAACCTATCAAATAAATTACACTTGTGCTAGTCTTGCACTGGTTGATTTTTGTGATGTGAAAGACCATGTGTCTAGGAGCTCATTACATGCAATTCAAACCTTCAGCACCATGGTCAGCATCTACTTTGCCCATAAGTTTCAGAAAAGGCCAGTCATGAATATCAGGTTTCATTGGATTTCAGATGTTAAGGAGCCTTTAAGTCAACCAATCTACCACCCATTGAATTCCTGCATTTTTCTCTACTATCATCCAGACTCTGCCTTAGGTGGTCAGCATCATCTTATGGTTACAGTAACAGGTATAGTTCATTTGATTAATGCCATTTACATGAATGAAACACAGAGGCTAAAGCAGCCCTACAGCTCAGAAAGAAATGTTTATTATAGATAAATTGTTTATTCCAGATAAAATGTTTATTCCAGACATAAAATTTTATTTTAGCGTTCGGTATATACTGGTACATTTGGTTTACTGACTTTATTTACTACAACAACCCTTCATTGAGTGTAATGCAAACTTTTTCTAGGAACTGAAATGGGATGAAAATCAAATATAAGGAAGACAAAATCCTTTGTCTCAAAGAATTCATACTTAAGTAGGAGATAGAGACAAGAATATAACAACTTATAATATCACAATAAAGTCTACAGTCTAAAAAAATGTGCTGGGACAGCATAGAAGAAGCAATTAATTATATTTTGAGTGGCAATTACTAGGAGAGGTGACACTGAAAAATAAGTCAACATTTTAAAGGGAGATAAGCAACAGAAGAAAACCAGAGAGAGTAAACTATATGGACTAAGTCACAGAATAGCAAAAATACATAGTGTTTTGAATTTTCTCATATGGGATTGTCAAATAACTCACAATGACTAGATCTTTGGAGTTCCCAAGATGCTTAATAGCAGCAGCAAAAAGTAATAGAAGGTAGTGGTGTACTTAACATGATTTAACCAGAACTGCAAAGTCCTATGCCCTTCAAAATATGTCTTTTCTATGCAGGTGTTTTTGTGTCTAAAATTATAAAATTCATTCCTTTAGTATATCCCTAATAACATCTTAGTGTTAGTGACTGAACTAGACATATTCTTAACCACAAGAGAGGACTACTGTAAAAGCATGACAACCATGGAATAGGTACTGCAAGTTAGGAAAGGAGGTTGTAGCAAAAGAGTACAAGAGACACGCTTCATATTTCTGCCTAGTTGCAAACCCTAAATATACATCTGGCATATAAAATACATTAAGCATCAAAATCCAGTAGTCAATAAATATTTATTGGGTACACACTGTGTCAGAAATTCTCTAATAAATGAATAAAACACACATTCTTTCCTTGAAGAGCTACACTCAACTGGGAAGGATAGATAGTAAAAGGGTAATTTCAGTATGGTGTGGCATGTGCTCTGACAAAGATTTTAAAAAGAATTCTGTGGATACTTTAACTATCAAGAGGCTTGAGGAATACTTCATGGAGGAGAAAATAGGAAAGCTAATGTTTTGAGTGGTGTTTAAAGGAGAATAAAGAGGACAGTATATTCTAGGCAAAGAAAATAGCATAAGCAAATGCACAGAGTTTTAAAATAGCATCTTTCATATGGAGAACAATATGTGGGAACATACACATAAAAATATATCTAGATACACAGTTTAAATGTGGGGCATCCTGAAACATGAAGAAATTCAGGATACTGTTTTCTTGCCAATAATAATTGCTTTGGTACAGTGATCTAGAAATTTTAGCTTGAAAATTTGTTGGGAAGCATTTCTAAATCAAACTTAATACCACATTTATTGATTTAATTATTTCAATAAGTATTTATTAAGCTAGCTACTAGAAAAAATCCAGAGAAAGCGGGAATTGGAAATACCAAATTACAAAATTATTTTAGATTTCAAGAATGGCAGAATGGCAGTATCTGTATAGAAAAATGTATGTTATTCAACTAACAGGCAAAGAAACACGTAGCATCATAATGACAGGATCAAATTCACATATAACAATATTAACTTTAAATGTAAATGGACTAAATTCCCCAATTAAAGGACACAGACTGGCAAATTGGATAAAGAGTCAAGACCCATCAGCATGCTGTATTCAGGAGACCCATCTCACATGCAAAGACACACATAGGCTCAAAATAAAGGGATGGAGAAAAAATTAACAAGCAAATGGAGAACTAAAAAAGGCAGGAGTTGCAATCCTAATCTCTGATAAAACAGACTCAGATAAAACCAGCAAAGATCAAAAGAGACAAAGAAGGGCATTGCATAGTGGTAAAGGAATCAATGCAGCAAGAAAAGCTAACTATCCTAAATATATATGCACCCAATAAAGGAGCACCCAGATTCATAAAGTTCTTAGAGACCTACAAAGAGACTTAGACTACCACACAATAATAGGAGATTTTAACACCCCACTGTCAATATTAGACAGATCAACAAGACAGAAAATTAACAAGGATATTCAGGACTTGAACTCAGCTCTGGACCAAGCAGACCTAATAGACATCTATAGAACTCTCCACCCCAAATTAACAGAATATACATTTTTCTAAGTGCCACATGGCACTTATTCTAAAATTGACCACATAATTGGAAGTAAAACACTCCTCAGCAAATGTAAAAGAATGGAAATCATAACAAACAGTCTCTCAGACCACAGTGCAATCAAATCAGAGCTCAGGAATAAGAAACTCACTCAAAACTGCACAACTACATGGAAACTGAACAACTTGCTCCTAAATGACTACTGGGTAAATAATGAAATTAAGGCAGAAATAAAGATGTTCTTTGAAACCAATGAGAATAAAGACACAAAGTACCAGAATCTCTGGGACACATTTAAAGCAGTTTGTAGAGGGAAATTTATAGCATTAAATGCCCACAAGAGAAAGCAGGAAAGATCTAAAATTGACACCTAACATCGAAATTAAAAGAACTAGAGAAGCAACAGCAAACAAATTCAAAATCTAGCAGAAGACAAAAAATAACTAAGATCAGAGCAGAACTGAAGGAGAGACATAAAAAAATCCTTCAAAAAATCAATGAATCCAGGAGCTGGCTTTTAGAAAAGATCAATAAAATAGACCGCTAGCCAGACTAACAAAGAAGAAAAGAGAAAAAAGAATCAAATGAGAAAAGAATCAAATAGATGCAATAAAAAATGATATAGGGGATATCACCCCTGATCCCACAGAAATACAAACTACCATCAGAGAATACTATAAACAACTCTACACACATAAACTAGAAAATCTAGAATAAATGGATACATTCCTGGACACATACTCCTTCCCAAGACTAAACCAGGAAGAAGTTGAATCCCTGAATAAACCAATAACAAGTTCTGAAATTGAGGCAGTATTTAATAGCCTACCAACCAAAGAAAGCCCAGGACCAGATGGATTCACAGTTGAATTCTCACAGAGATACAAAGAGGACTGGTACCATTCTTTCTGAAACTATTCCAAACAATAGAAAAAGAGAGAATCCTCCCTAACTCATTTTATGAGGCCAGCACCATCCTGATACCAAAATCTGGCAGACACAAAACAAAAAAAAGAAAATTTCAGGTCAATATCCCTAATGAACATTGATGCAAAAATCCTCAATAAAATACTGGCAAACTGAATCCAGCAGAACATCAAAAAGTTTATCCACCACGATCAAGTTGGCTTCATATCTGGAATGCAAGGCTGGTTCAACATACACAAATCAATAAATGTAATCTATCACAAAAACAGAACCAATCACAAAAACCACATGATTAACTCAATAGATGCAGAAAAGGCCTTTGACAAAATTCAACACCCCTCATGCTAAAAACTCTCAATAAACTGGGTATCGATGGAACATATCTCAAAATAATAAGAGCTGTTTATGAAAAACATACAGCCAGTATCATACTGAATGGGCAAAAACTGGATGCATTCCCTTTGAAAACTGGCACAATACAAGGATGGCCTCTGTCACCACTCCTATTCAGCATAGTGTTGGAAGTTCTGACCAGGGCAATCAGGCAAGAGAAAGAAATAAAGGTATTCAAATATGAAGACAGGAAGTCAAATTGTCTCTGTTTGCAGATGACGTGATCATATATTTAGAAAACCCCATTGTCTCAGCCAAAAATATCCTCAAGCTGATAAGCAACTTCAGCAAAGTCTCAGGATACAAGATCAATGTGCAAAAATCACAAGCATTCCTATACACCAGTAACAGACAGAGAGCCAAATCATGAATGAACTCCCATTCACAATTGCTACTAAGAGAATAAAATAGCCAGGAATCCAACTTACAACTGATGTGAAGGACCTCTTCAATGAGAACTACAAACCACTGCACAAGGATTTAAGAGAGGGCACAAACAAATTGAAAAACATGCCACACTCGTGGATACGAAGAATCAATATAGTGAAACTGTCCATACTGCCCAAAGTAATTTATAGATTCAATGCTATCCCCATCAAGCTACCACTGACTTTCTTCACAGAATTGGAAAAAATACTTTAAACTTCATATGGAACCAAAAAAAAGAGCCCCCATAGCCAAGACAATCCTGGGCAAGAAGAACAAAACTGGAAGGATCATGCTACCAGACTTCAAGCTATACTACAAGTCTACAGTAACCAAAACAGCATGGTACTGGTTTCAAAACAGATAGGTAGACCAATGGAACACAACAGAGGCCTCAGAAATAATACCACACATCTACAACCATCTGATCTTTGACAAACCTGACACAAACAAGCAATGGGGAAAAGATTCCCTATTTAATAAATGTTGTTGGGAAAACTGGCTAGTCATATGCAGAAAACTGAAACTGGAACACTTCCTTACACCTTATACAAAAATCAACTCAAGATGGATCAAAGGCTTAAACGTAAGACCTAAGACCATAAAAGTCCTAGAAGAAAACCTGGGCAATACCATTCAGGACATAGGCATGGGCAAAGACTTCATGTCTAAAGCACCAATAGCAATGGCAACAAAACCCAAAATTGACAAATGAGATCTAATTAAAGTAAAGAGCTGCACAGCACAAGAAACTATCATCAAAGTGAACAGGTAACCTACAGAATGGGAGAAAAAGTTTGCAATCTATCCATCTGACAAATGACTAATATCCAGAATCTACAAGGAACGTCAACAAACTTACAAGAAAAAAACAAACAATGTCATCAAAGAGGGTATGGCCAAAGGGTATGAGCAGAAACTTCACAAAAGAGGACATTTATACAGCCAACAGACATATGAAAAAATGCTCATCATCACTGGTCATTAGAGAAATACAAATCAAAACTGCAATGGTATACCATCTCAAGCCAGTTAGAATGGCAATCATTAAAAAGTCAGGAAACAACAGTTGCTGGAAAGCATGTGGAGAAATAGGAATGCTTTTACACTGTTGGTGGGAGTGTAAATTAGTTCAACCATTGTGGAAGACAGTGTGGCGATTCCTCAAGGATCTAGAACTAGAAATACCATTTATCTGAGCAATCCCATTACTGGGTATATACCCAGAGGATTATAAATCATTCTACTGTGAAGACACATGCACATGTATGTTTATTGTGGCACTGTTCACAATAGCAAAGACTTGGAACCAACCCAAATGTCCAACAATGATAGACTAGATAAAGAAAATGTGGCACATACACACCATGGAATAGTATGCAGCCATAAAAAAGGATGAGTTCATGTCCTTTGCAGGGACATAGATGAAGCTGGAAACCATCATTCTCAGCAAACTATCACAAGAACAGAAAACTAAACACCGCGTGCTCTTACTCATAAGTGGGAGCTGAACAATGAGAACACATAGACATAGGGAGGGGACCATCATGCACCGGGGCCTGTCAGAAGGTGGGGGGCTAGGGGAAGGATAACATTAGAAGAAATACCTAATGTAGGTGACAGGTGGATGGGTGCAGCGAACCAACATGTCACGTGTATACCTATGTAACAAAACTGCACGTTCTGCACATGTACCCCAGAACTTAATGTATAATAAAAATAAAAAGAAAAATGTATATCATTTTAAGCCCAGCTTTATTAAAGATTGATCATTCTTTTATTAATTAAATATGTGAGAAGTGATTCTGTAAATTACGAATCGCTGTGATAAATGCACTCCATAAGTAGTTGTATCTTTATTAAAGAGCTTTCTTGGTTTAATGCAAGGCCTAAGTTTAATGGATAAATGGCATCCAAACATTGGCAGAAGAATAATCAAATAAATGGGTTCAAGTGCATTGATCTCAGTGAGAAAAGATACTTGTGAAAGGCTGAATTCAACATAATTTAGTGTGTATCTACTGAATACCAGGATAAAACATCAAAGGGATTGAGAAATACATAGTCTATTTAGAGAGGCAGTTATAAACAATATGAGTTGTGATGAGCTACAAAAACAAAGACAAAAAAAGCAATTAATTTTATCTGAGAAACTGAAAGGTTAAGAACATTTTCATAGTAATGACATTAAAAGCTGAGTTTAAAATGAGTCCATCAAGTAAACAAATTTAGGAGGAAGAAGCAAATTCACAGAAGTTTAAAGTGCATTTTATTTGGGAAATGGCAAGTAATGTGGAGTGACTAAAGGTATCCCACACAGGGTTTTGGTTGATGAGGTGATCTGACATACTGAGTTTGGACTTCATTCTGTAGGTAACAGGAATCCATTAATAGTTCTGAAACAGGGGTGTAATAGCCAAGTTTGTGTTATAGAAAGAAATGCTTGTCAACAGCAGAAGATAGAGTTTCAGGAGAGAGGTGGAGGAATCATGCAGAAGGTAGTTGAAATTACTGAGGTTGGTTACAGCTCACTAACAGGCATTGTTTCTTTTTTTCCTGTGACTGCACCTATGGTTCTCCCTTTACTCCCTTTGCCCTGACATTCCCCTCAAGACCATGAGCTCAGAGTACTTAGTGCTTTCCCAGTTAAAGAAAATTTATTGTCCATTAGACTATAAAACTAATGAGAGTAGGGTCCGGGCCAATCTTATTCGCCATCAAATTCCTAGTGCCTGGCATATAAAAAGTTCTCAATTAATGCTTTTTGGATGAATAAATGAAATTAGAGGTGTTATGAGTGGAGCAGAAAGAAAGTGAAAACAAAGAGAAATTTGGGAGTAAGTCAAAGGAGGAGCTGCTAGTAACTGGTGGCAGCATCTAGGAAATATTATTTCAAAAGATCCATGGTGTAAGAATTTAGAAGGACTGGATGACTAGCTTGAAGTTCTAGTGATCAGCATGGGAAGGCAATTTTAACTTGAATTGAATTTTTTTTTACTTAATGCTCACCAAAAAGGAGTTTGTTTTGTTTCGGTTTGGGTTTTATAAAATTTTTAAAATTATTTTTTAATTTTTTGTGGGTCCCCAGTAGGTGTATGTATTTATGGGGAACATCAGATGTTTTGATACAGGCATGCAATGTGAAATAAGCACATCATAGAGAATTGGGGATCCGTCCCCTCACACATTTATCCTTTGAGTTACAAACAATCCAATTACACTCAAGTTATTTTAATATATACGATTAAGTTATTATTGACTATAGTCACTCTATTGTGTTGTCAAATAGTAGGTCTTATTCATTCTATCTTTTTATCCCCATTAACCACCCCCACACCTCCCTCAGGCCCCCACTACCCTTCCCAACCTCTGGCAAGCCATCTGAGAAAAGAATCTAAGAAACAGTCTAACAGATGTAGATGATCAGAATATAATTTACTGTAAAAAAAAAAAAATGCCAAGTGGAACAAAACTGGCGTCTAAAAAATATGTGTATTTGTAAAATGCCTCTCCATATTTCAGCTAGAATTCTGAGATTTTCATACTAGAGTGTGAAGCTAGGCTGACAGTGTGAGGAATAAGATAATTTCTCTGGAAAGATTTAAAAGATTTATTTTTAGAAAGAAAGAAAATTTGACACCAGAGGCCCTTTTGCCCTAATGTGCAATGGAAAGAATCAGCTGCAAAAACCTTTCTAAAAGCTGAGATTCAACTCTTGAAACCTGAAAAGTTAACATCAGGGTCTCAGGTGACATAAATTTACTTCTCATCCTGCAATATCAATTTCATAAATACAAATAATAAAATTGTTTACTTAAAATTCAATGCAATAATTATTTTCGAGCAGTTAACATGATTCAGCCCTTTGGTAGAGTTTGGAAAGAAATGTGGGGTAGTATTTTCCTCATTTTCAAATGTAAAAATATTGTTGTAGTCATTTGGAATGTTTATGCCCTCCAAAAATTTATATGTTAAAGCCCTTACCCCCCAAGTGGGTGTTTTTAGAGATGGGGCCTCTAGGGAAGTGATTAAAGTTAGGTGGAGCCCTGATCCTATGAGATTAGTGTACTTACCAGAAACATCAGAGGACTCCCTCTTGTTTTTTCTCCTCATGCTCATACACCAAGAAAAAGACATGTTAGGACACAGTGAAAAGGCAGCCATCTACAAATGAGGAAGAGAGCCCTCACCAGGAACAGACCTTGCCAGACCTTGATCTGGGACTTTTTACCTCCAATACTATGAGAAAATAAATCTCCATCTTTTAAGCCTATCACAGTGTGGTATTTTGTAGAGCAGCCTGAGGAGACTAATATAACTTTTAAGTAATTGAATCAGGACATGTGTTCAAGTTTTCTGGCTTCAAATTCAAGCTTTCCTTACAGCGCCAAGTATTTTAAAATCTAGGGATCCAGTTATAAAAGAAAAATGTATGTGAAATGAAGAGAAAATTACAACAAATGAGAAAATATTCAATTAAATATAATGAAATTCAGAGAGAGGAGTTATTATTTAAGAAGATTTTATAGAGGACTTAAGGATTGGTAGGACTTTGGATGGATGGTAAGGAGATGGTTGGGTGGAGATAGTGGAGAAAATATACAAGAAAGGACAGAAATGAGCTTGGAAGATTGGGCAAAGGGGTCTTACATTTTATGGTGGAATTGGGATCTGAAGAATGATTAGTAAGGTAAGCCTAGTCATGGGCTTGAAATGGTAGCAGAGCCTGGAGCAGCTCCAGCAGGAAAAGTATCTCACAGTTGAACTCATCTGCACTCCTGAGGCAGCAGTGGAGACTGGGTTGGGTCTGTCAGGATGGAATATCTTCACCATAAAGTCCAGGAGCTAAGATGGTACTTAACTACCTCTAGACCAAAGAACTCCTCTGGGATTGGAGTTTTACAGGAGTACATCTCACCAAAAAGGGCTGTGTAAGCATGTCTGTTAATAGAGTCTCAAAGGTCTTTAAGAATCGAAACGAAGATGGGTAGAGAGAGGCCAGGAGTCTATGATAGAGAAGAGTGCCAAAGTGTGCTAAAATATACCTAGGATTTGTTTTAATCAGGCATGATGAGGCCAATAGATCAGGAAATTATTCCATTGAAAAGATAGTTTATTACTTACAGTTTCCAAGAGGAAGGAACATGCCATGTGACATAGGGCCACATGGGGAAGTACCCACTCAGTTGGGAGGCAGAAGGAAAGAAGGGGAAAATATAGACCAGGGCTTGTATTAGGTTTCTGTGGGAAGGAATGGGTGAGGTAGGGTAGCTACACTGAGCAAGCTTAGGATTGGACGATTTGTATAATTTCAAAGGGCTCTGGCATCTAGGGTGGTATTCAGTTGTCTGGTACCTAGTCCTCAGGTAATTTAAGGCAGGGAAGTATTGGTTTGGTGTGTGAGAATTTGAGAAAGGTTAGTGAGAGTCTGAGCTCTGGTTGGTTGACTTGCATATCAAAAGCATGCTCACAGGCAAGTTGCTTGTAATGTCTAGGAATCAGCAAATGCTGGGAGGGGCAGTTCCTCCCTAAGTCCCCATGACCTCCCAAGATGTCAAACCATTGTAAAACATAGGAAATAGAAAACACAATTAATACACAAAGCACTATCCAAAATGTATAGAATAAAAGAGTGAAATAAAAGGATAGGTAAGGAGCCAGGAGGCAATATCAACCTGATACCTGGATCTCAAAATATTTGACTTAGCCACTTAGATTCAGATATAGAGCTAGATAATGATAGATAGCTATATAGATGATAGCTAGATAGCTAAATGATGATAGAATATAGCTAGATGATAGATAGATAGATAGATAGATAGATAGATAGATAGATAGATAGAGACAGATACATGCATGCATACATACATACATATATACATACACAAGCTTTTCTCCTTTTTGTCTTAAGAGGGCCACAGCATTACCAGGTTGAGTTTGGAGACAGCCCTTAGGTTGTTAGGTAAAATAAAGATAGATTCAAATAACTGCACTTTTAGAAATTTATGAAGTCTTCTTGGTCTAAGTATATTATACCAGGTCTGATAATTTACCAAATCATGCCCTTATGGGTTGAAACAATTACAGTTATTATATTCAGGTATCAGCTTACTTAACTTTCCATTTCTGGCCCAGTAACTTTTAATTTTGAACATATATTTAAAACAGACATGGTTTTAAATCACATTTCATTAATGGGCTGTTTTAAATGAGTTTCTTTGTGTAAGTAATGCTACTTTGTGCTTGATTTGTTCAAAAGCTATTTAAAATCCCTTGAACCTCAAATGTATGACTAGGTCTTAATGCCACTCTCATTTACGGAAATACATGTAAAGAAGCCAAAATATTTCATCTCATTCTTTCTTTTCAGTTTGCTCCCCCAAAGGGACCTAATTGTGCTTCTTTAACACAAAGTGACAGTTTTTGATACAGGTTTATTTAATTTTTAAAACATTCTTAGAACAATCAAACATGAGCTTTAATGAGAAACATATGTGCCATTCCAAATATTCTGGAAATAAATGCAAAGCAGTGCTCCAATCAACATGGGGTCAGGTTTCCTGGCCTGCTCGTGCACATGCAAAATCAGAGAGTGAGAGTAGGTGTGCAACCGTTCATGACTAAGTGTGTTTGTCTGTGTGTCTCCTGAAAGGTCTGCTTCTGCTGCAGCTCTCAGCAGCCTAGAGAAGCAATCTTTTACATGTAGCAAGACACACTCCAGGATATTAACACTCTATCATTTCCAAGATCCTCTGTTCACACCAGCTCCAGAGTAAACACCGTGAAAGAAGGAGCCTCAAGCTGCTAAAAAGCACACAAAGCAACAAGCAGTTCCAAACAGTTCTAACAGTTCCAAATCTCATAAAAATGGAAAATGTTTCAAGAACAACTGCCCATTTGTTCAGAGAATGCCCACAGTGCAGGAGGGTAAATAAAACTTAGTACCTGTTAGATTTATAGGCAAATAACCATTATCTACTACGTGTAGATGAGTGAAGGATAATTTTATGCAAACCACAATAAGTAAATTCAAACAGTATAAACTAAGCCTGCACAGTTAGAGCAGGAAGTTCAAGGGGGAAAGAAATAAGGAAATGGCATTTTCTGTGTGGTATATCACCAACCTGGGCAATCCATTACAGAGTCAAAAGCTGGAACAGGATTTCATAAAGGGATTGGCTGGAAATAGAATCCCTTAGGTTTTGTGTGGCGATTTCATACCTTAAGCACAACTCTGCTCCCCAAGATCTAATTTCTAATTAATCTTTTGTAGAAGATTATGGAGAATTAGTAAATTGTAGTTTCTACATTACAGGGTATACAGTATAAATTATTTGGGAGCCTTCAAAGTGCATTCAACTTTTGAATGAATCAGTTTCAATCAAGTATTATCAGGAGCCAAGCTTCCTAACTAATGGAGCTTAGGATTTTGTGGACTTGTGTCTCAAAGCTGAACAGTTAACTAGTAGTTTTATAAGATTTTTCAAAAGCAGGGCATTTGACTTTGCCCAAACTTTAAAATATCTTTAAATTCTGTGGATTTTAAATTCAGAAGTGAAGTCAAGCTTTTTCAGGTTCAGATTTCATTTACTTTTTGTCAAATATTGTTTCCTGGGTGGTGGTAGAAGGTTTTTTAAAAAGAGAGAAGGCAATTAAAGGATTATATATAATGCCTATAAGTGGATTCATTGAACTAGGGGCATCAATTTATTTCTAACATGCCATGTTTTGATGAGGCATGTGTCAAAGAATTTGACATTTGTGGATTTTATTAGAAAAGTATATGAGCTTAATAGCAAAGAAGAAAATGTTCTTAGAGCAAGACGGATGTAGGTTTTAGTGAAACTAATTTTGTTTCAATAGTTCTGTTGAATTAAAAACCCCCGTGATTTCACAGTATGGTGTAGAAGTATAGCACATTTAATGAATTTGCAGAGGCTTTGAAGTCAGAAATAACTGGGTTTAAATATGGGCTCTGGAGAAAGGGAAGGAGAATTGAAAGCAAGGAAGGAAAGGAAGAAGGACTGGGAAAAGTGAGGGAAGAAAGGAGAAAGGAAAGAGCATGCGTTAATCAGTTTCTCTGCAACACACACTAATTAAGGTGCTTTACTTACAGTTATCTCCTGCTGCTAGCTGTGGAATATTGGGCAAATAACTTTAATTCCCTGGGCTTCAGGTTTCTCATCTATAAAAAGATTAACTGTTGTAGTATCCTGGGAAGATGACAGTGGCAGCATAGTTTTTTGTTTCTTCCCAGATCACCACATTAAAAAGAGCAAGCAACTAGACAGCAAAACCAAAATTCCAACAAATCTGTGTAACAGGATACAATGCAAACCTCAAAATACAAATGGACAGAAACAAACTACTAACAACCACAAGACTTGTGTGTCACTGGCATCTGTGTAGGAAAAATCAGGGGGAAGTAACAAGGCATTTGATGGTCCTGAGAACAAAAGAACCAAAAACATCCAACAGATAATCCTTGGAAAGTACAACAGGTGAATCTGAGAAGAATGGCTGAAACTGAGCAGAGTTTGTTCACTCAACAAATTTTCACTGAGTGTTAATTATCTGCTAATTTGCAGCAGCTCTGCAGCAGTTTATTCTCTAGGAGCTCTCAAACCTGATCCACCAGAGTTTCTTTCCAGGACAGGGCTCCATATTGAAGAGAAACTCCTCAGACTAGAAGCATAATTTAGCAGGAAAGAGGTAATAGATAGTATTTTCTTTCCTTCTTTGAAAGGAAAAAAAATACAGATAAAAGTGGCAAAGGGGAACAAAGCTAGGGAATTTCAGAAAGCAAGATGCTATATTTTTTAAGACTAAACACAAACAGCAGAAGAGGAGGGTCTGTGAAGTTAGAAAAGCTGCTATTTTCTAAACATTCAGGAAAAGTAATTTGATAAAAAATGAACAGTTAAGTGTATCAAGGTCAAATCTCATACAATCACAATGAAATCACACCAGAAGGACATAAAGAGAGAGAAAGAAAGATCAAAACTGCAAAATATTATCTCAAAAGAAGCCAAACTATATAAAATGATACACAATATGAAATGGTATTGAAAACTCAGAAATAAGCTGATACAACTCAGGAAAGAATTAGAAATTTAAAATCGTTTACAAATGTAACCTATATTACAACATGAATGAATAAATGTCAAAAAACTATTAAAAACAGAAAGTCAAAAGAAGAAAAAAATTAAATCATAAAAAAATGAAGAATTAAAAATAATTTAAGAGAAATGACAAACATTAAAGATAAGCAAAGAAAATCCAACATATCAGTAATTCTGTCTGTGATGAAAACTCAAGCAAGAAAACAGAATACTAAATGCTATATTTCAAGAAAATTTTCCTGAAATAAGAAAAAGGATGTGAATCTATATATTGAAAGAATGCACCATGTAAGTGAATCATCCATGCAGAATAACTGACATTAAAACATATTCTAGTAAAATTACTGAACTTTTTTAAGGAGTAAAAAAAAATCTTTGGTCTTCTACGCAAAAAAAAAAAAAAAAAAAAAAAAAAAAAAAAAAAAACAAAAAAAAAAACCCATATGATTATAAGGGAAAGGAAACTAAATTGTCAAGACTCTTAAATAGCAACACTTTATGCCAGAAAAAAAATAGAGTAGCATATTTAAGGTACTTAAGTAAAGAAAATGTGAGCTGTGGATTTTATATCCAGTTAATGCGATCTTCAAATATAAAAAGCACAGACAACTATTATCCACGTGAAAGACCTCAAAAAATATTATTCCTCTGAGTACTTCCTAAGGAATAAACTAGAGAATGAGCTTCAAACAACCAAAATGACCACAGAGACATTGCAAAAATACTGGTGGCCTTGACCATTAGTGGTTGCTGACACCAAAAAGAAGTAAACATCAGTTACTCTGTGTTGCCTAAGAAAATAATATACCACTTCTTATATTACCCAAATCATCATACATGAGTCTAATTGAGCTGTTGGATTCAGCTGATGATTAGCATAAAACACATATTTGCAAGAAAAATATAATAAACTCCATCATAAGCATGCAATCAGCACATCCAGAATTTGGGAACATTATGGGTCAAATAGAGTTGGTTCTTAAACAGATCTATTCTAAGGAAAACAAAGGAGGAAAACTAGAGGAGAAATATTTAAATTAAAAGAGACTTAACAGACATATCAAGATTTTTTAAAGGAGCAAAATTAAACTATAATTTCTAGAGCTACACACATGGGTTTTAACCTAAAGGAAAACAGAGATGTGACTGGTATCAAAGTCAGGATAGTGATTACTTTTGAAGAGATGAAAGGGCTTAACATTGGGAGGGGCACATGGACGTGCTTCTGGGGTGGCTAATACAGTTCTATGTCTTGATCTGGTTACTAGGGTGTTTGCCTTATAAAAATTCACTAACTTTGCATCTGACTTGTGTGGTTTTCTGTATTAGTGTTTTACTTTATAATAAAAAGATAAAAGTAAAATACAATTTTATAAAAAATAAACTAAGCACTGATAACTTGTACAAACTATCTCTGCTTTCTCATCAGTAAAATATGGATAATTTTCTCTCTTACAATTTTGTTTCTGTTAGTGCCTATCCCATACTATGCCATCAAAAAATATTTCTCCCCCTTTCCTCCATACAAGTATATAGAGTTTGTTAATGCAATAAAGCATATTATTCTTGAGCCAGCAGAAACCAATGGAATAGAAACTAAGTAAATGTATACTACAGTATTGTAGAAGTAAATAGAAAGCCACCATGCAATCTTTCCTCTTGTTAACTACTATATCCATGAGGAATACTATCATTTAAGAGAAAAACTGCAAAAGCCCCAATTTCTGTATAATCTTCACTCTATTGGCCTGCATGCAACAACTTAAATGCAGACCTACTGCTATATTACAAAATACCAGAAAATTTCCATTTATTTGATTATTTCTCCTCTCTATAAATGTTCATTCAAAACTTATTTAGTGAGCACTTTCTGTAGTCTGCTTTGTTTTGTTTTTCTTTGCTTTGAATACATTGACCAGCAAAATAGAATAGAATGTGTTCCTTTAGTTTGTAATTGACTTCCTAGTTCAGACTTTTCTTATTTGTTCAATTTTATGGTATTATAAATACAAAAGAACTGGCAGCAAAATCACCTTGGAATCAATCCTAACCCAATATCTCAAGGTCTGAAAACAAAAAGTATTCTGGAATCTATGAGAATATTTTAATAAGGTAAAATAAAACCAACTTTGCTAAAAATGTTTATGCTGTGAATGCTTCCTTAGTTCATAAGAAATAATTTTCATCAGCATATCCACTTGGTTATGGTGGAAATTCTTTGATAAGTTTCAGTCAAGAGACCATTTAAAGAGAAACACACATCACCATACCCTGAGGAGAACTAATGTCAATAAATGTCTTCAAATGTGAGGAGGACAAGCAGCATTTTGTTTACTTTGTTTTGTTTTTTTGATAGTATACTAGCATATTTTATTCAGAGCAATGTTGACATCCTCTCAAATGTCTGACTCATTTGGAAAGAAAAATTCATACACCAATGAGAAGGATAGGCAGGAAGAGGACTGAGTTGCAAGTACCAGCATTGTATTTTCTACCTCTCCCTTTTAAAACTAAAATAAAATAGGCAGTTTGAACAAGGTAATGAGGTGTGAACCAAAAATGACTTTTAAATGTTTCTAACAAACAACGAAAGATTCTGATTTATTTCCACCATTTCTCATGATCCTTGATATATATCAACTTCCTTTCCTGATATAGTGATAACAATATTTAAGAGACATGGGTTTGGGAGAAAATTTCCAAAGTTGCTGACAATTCTATTTCCAATATGCAGTTATTTCTATAACACATGTGCTATCGGAAGGAAAGGAAAGAAGGAAGGAAGGAAGGAAGGAAGGAAGGAAGGAAGGAAGGAAGGAAGGAAGGAAGGAAGGAAGGAAGGAAAGGGAAAAGGGAAGGAGGGAGGGAGGGAGGGAAAAAAAGGAACACAAAAGGTAAAATTTTTAAAGTCAAATTTTTTAAATGATGTGATTTAATTTTGGCCCCATACTTAAAAAACTGAAATTATGTCACCTATTGAAACAAAATATATTTCAACCCTGGAAGCATAGATTCATATTTTGTATCCAACTTCAAAGTTATTATTGCCAGTTGGCGGTTACCAGGAACTAATCTGGAATGAACTGGCAGCTCTGGTTCTGAGGATATGTCACAAACACTTTTGTTATGGTAATACCTTTTCTTAAAGAGGTGAAGAAGGAGCTCCTAAGATTGTGCAGGAAACCCTGGATGCTTATATAAAGCCATTGCCTGAATTTATAGCATCCTGTCAAATGACCTTTGGGGGTACTACTTTAGCTCTAAATTGTGCCTGAAATGCATAATATGCACCAAACATGTGTATTGAATGAGAGATCTGATCCCCTTCATATCTGTAACTCAAATGAAATGTCTATCACTGTGAGTTTATGAGTTGTGAGTTTATAAATTGAAAAGAGATGAAATGCCATCTTCTTTATAAGAACAAAATTAATAGATAAGAACAGTTGAAAATTGGGAATAAAATAAACTTGACTAGGGATTAGCTGTGTGTGGGAAATATGGCTGAGATGTCAATTACATGCTCCCTGATTGCCTATTCTTAGATTTGTAACTCCTGTAGGATAAGATCTGTATCTTATGCTTCTCATGGCGTCAGTAATTAGGAGAGTGCCTTGTTGCTAATCGGCATTAAGTATCTAACAATTCCACAGTCATCTCGATTTCTATAGAGATACATCAGAGCTCTACCACAGAATATATGACTTTAAATTTCACTTATCTGTTCACTTTGTGTGTATCCCCACTGAATTTGGGTACAACTATTCAAGTCAAAAATTGTCTATTCATTTTTCCATACCCAAATCTAAAGCAATACCTGCTCATAAATTTTGTTTAAATTAATAAATACAGCTGATATGGCTGGATGCACTCAGATGGTAGTCCTTCCTCACCATGCTATGTACATCTCTGCAAAGGAATACACGTGAAAGCATAACAGTAGCTATGCTCTCCTGCAAGGAACTTCCACTTGAACATATATGTATAAATCCACATATACAAATTCACAAATATAGATGTGTGCGTGTGCACATATGGGTGTAAGTGACTAAATACACCTCTATTATTCATACTGAATAACACATTCATTTGACTGTAGGTCTTTAAGGTTCATCAGTTTGCATGACTATTTTCTCAAAGTGTTATTCAGACTATAAGAGAATCTGGTGAAAGAAAAAAAGCACAGGAATTCATTATTCATTATCCTAGCGGGCCACGCCCCACTCCTGATCCTAGGAGCAACCCAATGATGTCATAGTTATTGTCTTATGTCATACTAGTTGAAACAGTGGTTACCACCACCAGGAAGAGAATTATTTTAAAGGGTCCTTTTAACTGAAATCTCCTTTGAATTAAGATGTGCTACATGAGCTCAAACTAATTAGAAAGGTGGCAGAAAATGGCATTAATAGTCAGTGGATATGGGCTCCTTGGGCCCCACTGGCCATTTGATGGCATCCCAAAGGCAATCACAAGGTAAGAAAGATTTTCTATGTACTGTTGGAGCAAATCAGGATTGAAATTTATAAACAACATATTTGGAGTATTTTTAAAATGTAATTCTTACCCCTCTGTTTTTTGTTGCTCTGTGGATAAAATATAGAGCAATGAATGTTGCTGAAAGTAATAAATCTCAGCATATGACTTTTTTATATTAAAATTCTTTAATGGGTCCTCATGTCTGCAGGAAATATTCAAATACCATGTTCTCATATACCAGGTTCTCCATGATCTTGCCCCTGCTGTCTTTTTCCAACTTATTTTTCATGCTGTTCCACCCAAACCTAATTCTGTCTCAAACTACATACAGGTACCTAACTGTACCATGATATTTCATGATTTTGTGTCCTTGTATGTACTATTGCCTTTCCCTATAATATCTATGTTATGCTCTCTGCTAAGCAAAATTTTATTCAGCCTTTGTGAGTCCTACTCTGAGTCTCTATCCTCCAAGATAAGTGGATTATTCCCTTTTGTGCCAACATCCTACTCATGTCATGCTGCTATTATGAAAGCATTAATATAGTCAATAATTGTTTATATATCTAGTGACTAGTTCATGTGCTCCTTGAAGGCAGTAACTGTATTTGATATAGCAGCAGTTGCCATTTATTTAGTACCATGTGCCATGCACTGTGATTGGAAATCCATGATTTTATGCCTTTTTAATTCCTCTTATTGGAGAGCATAGAGGTATAAACAAATAATGCCCATAAAGTAGAGTATATGCAGTAGAACAGAGAAGGCACTTTACTACATCTGAAGCTTACAAAAAGGCTTCTAGGAAAAAGACTTTTTCTTGATGGAACAAACTGTGGTATTAACAAAAGGCTTCCCAATGCAACCCAGACTGACTCCTGTATCTCTAAAGCCCTCAGAAACCATCTTTAGCATGTTGGTGTATCAATGGGATTATTTGTATTTAAATGATTCTGTCATTGGTGTTAGGCATCTTTGTACTCTTTCTCTCCTGGCAAATTATAAAATTGTGAGGCAGCACTTTTCTCAGTACTTCTAAACACCCCACTGTGGTTAGTATTCAAAATACAGTTAACAAATTTAAGAATAAAGTTGAAATAATAATAACATCATCGTTTTCATGTAACTTTAAAATTTATAAGATTCTAACAAAATATCAACTCTTTGTATCCTTGCAATAATCTTTGGCAATATGGGTATTTATCCCAATTTTTCTAAATGAAGTACACACAGAGTGCTTAAGTGACTTATCCAGAGTCATATAATTAATAAGGGATAAGTGGGTGGGTAGTCATATGATTAATAAATGGTAGGTGGTAATTAATAAATGGTAGGTAGGTAATAAATTAAGTTTGCAAACACCTGATTCAGCTAATATCAATTACTCCCCTTAATGTGATAAATACACTGGTATAAATTTAGGTATGCTATCTCATTTAACATTACAATAACTCTAGGATATAAAGACTATTACCCTTATTTTATAGATGAGAAAATTGAAACTTACAGAGTTTAACTTGCCCAAGGTCAAAAGTAAATGAGTGGTAGAACAGGCACAGTAATCAAGTTCTTACCTCAGAAGAATTCAGGTTCTTAGACACTACACCATACAAGAATGGGATTCCAAGTGCTGAATGAGATTGGTTTCTTCACTCGGCAATTTATAATCCATTTGGGAGGTGAGAACAAAATAGAAATGCAAAATTAACACACACAAAATTACTAACTGATGATGGCTTCTGGGATCTCTATCTCTAGAATTCTCTAATTTTGGTAATGAATTTCTTTTATTTATCCTGCTTGGGGTTCATGTCTTTGATTAACTCAGGATGTTTTCCAGTCTTAAATATTGGCTTGTCTCTAGTCTCTCTATTCTTTTTTTCCAGCAGTCACATTAAAAGCATATGGATCCTTACATGTTATCCTTCCCATTTCTTAACCTCTTTTTTAAGAACTGGTTTTCTCTATCACACTGTGTTGTATTATTTCCTCTTATTATTTACAAATTTTCTCTTCAACTGTGTTTATTTTATTTTAGTTATTTATTTTTATTATTATTATTTTTTTGGAGACAAAGTCTCACTCTGTTGCCCAGGCTGGAGTGCAGTGGCATGATCTCGGCTCACTGCAACCTCTGACTCCTGGGTTCAGGCGATTCTCGTGCTTCAGCCTCCCAAGTAGCTGGGATTACAGGCATGTGCCACCACGCCTGGCTAATTTTTGTATTTTTAGTAGAGATGGGGGTTTCACTATGTTGGCTAGGCTAGTTTCAAACTCCTGACCTCAAGTGATCCTCCCACCTTGGCCCCCAAAGTGCTGGGATTACAGGTGTAAACCACCGTGCCCAGCCAACTGTTTAATATGCTGTTTAATCCACCCATTTGGCTTACTACTTTTTTCCTTGCTCATTGTATTTTTTAAAACAATCACACTGAGAAATAATTTATATACAACAAAGTGGATGTATAATTTGTTTTGATACACAATTTTAAAAATTTACATGCAATAAAATGAATGCAAGTATACGTCTTGATGAGTTTTAATAATTGTATTCACATGGGTGACCATTACCCTAAAGTTTCCTCCAGCCTAGCTGCAGTCTATCCACCCTCTATCACTAGCACAAGGCAACCAGTTATCTGCTTTCTGTCATAGTAGATCAGGGTTTGTTTTTTTTCTATTCAAGAATTTCTTATAAATGGAATCAAACCATATGGTCCTTTCATCATAATGAGTTTTAAGATTTACTCATGTTGCATATATCAATAGTTTTGGTTTTTCTTAATGCTAAGTAGTATCCATTGTGTGAATATCCCACAATTTGTATCAATTGACATGTTAATAGACATTTGGGTTGTTTCAAGTTTTCTGTCATTATTAATAAAGCTACCATGAACATTTGCAAGCAATTGTTGTGGACATATGTTTTCACTTTTCTTGGGTAGATACATAGGAGTGGAATTGCTGGTTGTATTGTAAATACGCACTTAACTGTTGAAGAAACTATAAAACCGTCTTCCAAAAGGTTGTATCATTTTGCATTCTCACAAGTATTAGAACTCCAGTAGCTCCACATTCTTACTACCACTTGGTATTGTCCGACAATTTAATATTCATCATTATGGTAGTAGGTATTGTGGCAGGTAAAATAATGCTCTCACCCCTCTCACCGTCCCCTTCCCCTCCCTCCACCCAAAAAAGTGCTCACATCCCATCTCTGGAACCTGTAAATACATTATCTACATGGCAAAAGGAACTTGATAGATGTGATTAAACTTAAGGACCTACTTTAACATGGGGAGATTATCCTGAATTCTCCAGTGGGGTCCACATGCATCCCTAAAAGTGGAAAACCTTTCCTGACTGTGGTCACAGAGAGATGTGATAAGAGAAGAAGGACCTGTGAGATGGCAATAATGAAAAGGACTTGGGCCACTGCTGCTGGCTTTGAAGATGGAGGAAAGAGGCCATCGGTGAAGGAATGTGGATGGCCTGTAACAGCTGAAAATGGCAAGGAACTGATTCTCTTCTAGAGCATCCAGAAAAAAATAAATCCTTCTTGGTATCTTGATTTTAACTCAGTGAGATTCATTGCAGACTTCTGATCTACAGAACTGTACTATAATAAATTTGTGTTTTAAGCCACTAAGTTTGTTGCCATTTGTTGTTGCAGCAACAGAAAACTAATACAGGTGTATAACAGTGTATTTCACTGTGGTTAAATTTCTGTTTCCATGATGACTAATGACGTTGAGTCACCATGTGCTTATTAGCTAGCCATGCTATCTCCTTTTATGACATTTTTGTGAATCAATTGCTCATTTTTAGCTAGGTTGTTTAGATATTTTGTTGGCTTGTAATAGTTCTCTTTATATCATGAATACAATTATTTTGTCATATAGATTTGCAGCAAATACTTTCAGTCTGTGACTTACCATTTCATTTCTTAATGGTGTCTTTCCAAGGGAAGTTTTAAATTTTGGTGATAGACCTTCCTTCTCTTAAGTTTTCTAAATTATTTTATGATTAATGCAAAATGATAGCACTGATATAGTTCTAAATGTATGTAAAGTAAATTTTCAAGATAATTTTATTAAAAATGGAAGACAGTAAACTGACTTAAAGGGAGATGCAGTTTCTACACTTCATTCAATCCAGTGAAATGTAGATTTCTTCAATTCCCACCTATGAGTGAGAACATGCAGTGTTTGGTTTTCTGTTCTTGTAATAGTTTGCTGAGAATGATGGTTTCCAGTTGCATCCATGTCCCTACAGAGGACACAAACTCATTCTTTTTTATGGCTGCATAGTATTCCATGGTGTATATGGGCCACATTTTCTTAATCCAGTCTGTCATTGATGGACATTTGGGTTCGTTCCAAGTCTTTGCTATTGTCTTGTCACCATCTCAATAAATATAATTCAAGATATTGGCTTATTTCATTTAAGTCATTAAATTTATTAGTATAAAGTTCATAATTTTCAAATTATCATTTTTATACCAGTAGAATCTGAATGATGTCCCTTCTTTCATTTCAGATATTAGTAATTTTTCCTATCTTTATCTACTTACCTGTTGATATCTCTGTGCTCAGTTTATCAGTCTGGCAAAAATACAAATTAAAAATGATAAAAAATTTGAAGAGAATTCAAAAATTGTATAGAAACAGTAATTAAACATGTGAAAATATGTTCATACCATTAATAATCAGGGAAATGCAATTAAAATCAAGTGAGATAGCCCTGCACGCTTATTAGAATGATGAGAGTAAACAGACAAATTGAAAAACCCCAAAATACCAAGTGCTGGAAAGGATTTGGCTAAATCTGAACTTATACATTGTTGGTAGAAATGCAGAACGGCAGTCACTTTGGAAAACAGTTTGGCGGTTTTGTACAGAGTCATTCATATATTTACCACATAACTAAGTAAGCGTATTCTTAGATAATTGAACAGGAGTAAAGAAAACTAATTAACACAAAAATCTGTATGTAAATTTTTTTAGTAGCTTTACTCATAGTTGCCAAAAGCTAGAAGCAACTCAAATGTCTTTCTACTAGCGAATGAATAAACTGTGGTACAGTCATACCATGGAATAGTACCTAACAATAAAAAAAAAACCAACATAGATTGTCTTCAAATGCATTGCGCTAAATGAAAGAAACCAGATTCAAAAGGTTACAGCTCCTATGATTACGTTTAGATGACATTCTGGAAAAGGTAAAATTATAGGAACAGAAAACAGATCAGTATTTACCAGAGCCTGGGGTTGTGGGGATAAGACAACTCCAGAGGAATACAAGGGAATTTTGGAGGATGACAGAACTGCTCTATATTTTGATTATGTGGGTAATTATGTGACTTACAAGTTTGTCAAAACTTAGAGAACTGTAGGCCAAGAAGAATGCATTTTAGTGTATATAAATTATGGTACAATTTAAATAAAGCATCATGCTGTATTTAATATTCTACAATTTTTCACTCAGTATCATGTTTCTAATATTCAACAATGACATATGTAAAGTTCAAGTTCATCAACTTTCTCTGCTGCATATTATTGTATTGTGTGAATATTTCAAATGTATTCATTCATTCTCCTGCAAAAGTATTTCATTATTGTTTTTCGATTTTTCATTTTCTACTAGTTCAATATTTCTCCAATGATATTGGAAGAAATATTGAAGTATAGAACTAGGAGTAGAATTGCTCTGGACCTTCGCGGTGAGTGTTACAGCTCTTAAAGATGGTGTGTCCAGAGTTTGTTCCTTCAGATGTTCAGATGTGTCCAGAGTTTCTGCCTTCCAGTGGGTTTGTGGTCCTGCTGACTTCAGGAGTGAAGCTGTGGACCTTCGCAGCAAGTGTTACAGCTCTTTAAAGGTGGTGCAGACCCAAAGAGTGAGCAGCAGCAAGATTTATTGTGAAGAGCGAAAGAACAAAGCTTCCACAGCATGGAAGCAGACCCAGGCAGGTTGCCGCTGCTGGCTCTGGTGGCCAGGTTTTAGTTGCTTATTTGGCCCCACCCACGTCCTGCTGATTGGTCCATTTTACAGAGTGCTGATTGGTGCATTTACAATCCTTTAGCTAGACAAAGAGCACTGATTGGTGTATTTTTACAGAGTGCTGATTGGTGTGTTTATAATCCTTTAGCTAGACACAGAGTGCTGATTGGTGCATTTACAATCCTCTAGCTAGACAGAAAAGTTTTCCAAGTCCCCATCCAACCCAGATGTCCAGCTGGCTTCGCCTGTCACTGATGATGCTGTTTGCTTGTCTGTTTAAAATGCTGACAGCCAGATCTCCTCATTGTAAAGTAACATTTCTTTCCCTTTAGAATTATCAAGAAATATGTGGAGTAAAACTTTGCCTCACTTTAAATTATTTTAAAGTAAATTAATAGGGCTTATTTGAATCCATTGTTTATTGGGGCTTGCAAAACAGTAACTATCATTATTTTTCTCCATTCCTACCAGGTATTTTTCTGTTAAGAAGAGCTTTTCCTTGTCAAAAGGAGGTGAAATCTGGTTTATTTCCAAAAGAATTAGATTAAGTGTTTCTTTCTTTTAATTACCAGTTTTCAGAGTGAAGATCTGATGTAGTAGTTGCCTCCAATGGAAGCGGGGTTCTTTTTTCCCTGTTTTTCTATGTTGTTGAGTATCATTATGGATTTCATTTTTTTATTTATTTTATGTGTCAAATCAATCCCAGTAATTCCATTTGATACCCAAATTGCCTCAAATTCACCAGTGTCCTTTTTACATAATCTTATTAGTCTTTTTCTATGTCCTTACTGTCAAGCATAAAATGTTCCAGGCTCATCTTGTACTTTTCCTGCCATAGACAGACAGCTTATCTAGTTCAGTCCCAGTTTCAGTTATCTATTTATTGCTCTGGTTTCCGTTTCCAGCCATCTCTTTTCCTTCTGGCCTCTGGGCATTTTCTCTAGGCTTTTGTTGTTGCTGTTGTTTTTTTCAAGCTCAGATTTGCATTTTTTCAAGCTCAGTTTTGCATTTTTTCAACACCAAATATTTATTCAGTGACAACTATAGGCTGAATACAAAAGTGAACAAAATAAATTCTCTGAGCTCAAGGAGATGACTTACATTCCAAAAATCCTTGTTATATTATCTATGCATTTTAATGTATATTTTTGTCTTTCAATTTTAGGTATTGTGAAGGTTTTAAAGTAATCTAGCCTGCTATATTACCGTTAAAGTTGTCATAAATGATAATTTGTAAAATTTTACATCATTTTGCGGAATTAATATTTAGAAAAACAAACAATAGGAAGTCCAGTGAGGAAGGACTTGCAGTACTCTAGGTATAAAGTGGTTAGACTATTGGTAGAAGTAAGAATGGAGAAAAAAACTGGACTACCTGAATATCTTGAAGGAAGAAAAGATATAATTTTGTAACACTTTAGTAAGAGGGCATGATACAGAGGAAGGAGTTAAAATTAGCTTCAAATTTTCTTCCCTGGCAGAATAAAGAATGACTATAACATCTACAGAAATAGTGTTGTAGCTGGTGTTAATGGGTGGGAAGATAAAAATATATTTTGTTGGGTAAGGACTGTATTTCTATATTTAATATACCATGCAGTGCCTTAACATGGTGTTTTACACATAACGGATAATCAATAATTGCATCAACGTACTGCATTTGAAAAAAGCAACAGAGCAACTACATGCACGTCTCAAGGCAATTGAGAAAACAGGACTAGAAGACAGTGAATAAGTGACAAGATTATAGGTGAGGAGGGGGAGTGGAGATGCTTTCTTTGCATCCCTAGAACTTGGTTTGGTGTTTGGCACACAGCCAGCCCTCAATTCACATTTATCAAATAAATGAACCTAAATCATTTGCATAGACGTAATAGCTGAACTCATGGGAATAGATCTTAAACCAGAGAACATTCAGTTATAAAAGAACCCTTCTTTCCTATGTCCTGCACTGCTCACAATTGCCTGCCTCAGAAGAAGCAATTCTAAACATACCTTGAGTTAGGGATAATTGGTGGAGTTGGAATTTCAGGAACTGTTTGTTGTTGTTGTTTGTTTGTTTTGGTTGGGGAGAGGTGTATTCTAGATCTAAGACATCAAAGTGACAGACTTGCCAGCTTCAAGGTAGATATTAATTATATCCATTTTGTACACGGGTCAGATTATCTCCACAAATTAGAGCTTATAAGTGCCGTCAGTGCAATCCAGGCCCCCAAATAGAAACCTCCCTTATTAGCTAGGACTGGACTGCTCTGTAGCATTGGCTAACAGGTTCTCGGATTCCCCTCCGTCCTTTCAAGCTGACCTGACAGCCCTTTCTATTCCCATCCTCAAGGGGGCGGTGACTACGGAGCCACTCCTTAGTCACGGACGCTCAAATGTGCACCAAAACTTCCCTGCTCCGCTCCCCAGCACGTCAAACTCGGAGGCCAGCGCCTCAGACTGAGCCTGCGCATATAAATGGTGCAGAGCAAGCGCATGCGTCCTGACGGCCCGGCATAGGCGGCTCTGGGCGGGTCTGGGCCGCTCCAGTGTTTTGGGGCCCAGGAGCTGTGGGAGGAGCTGGAGGCTTCACCGTGGTAACCAAAGCGCCGCTGCTGCCCCGCCTTGCAGGCCTCAGGACTGTCATCGCCTCTGGGTGTGAGGGTACTTTGGTCACCGTCCCCGGAAATAGCCGCGCCTGCCTCTCAGACACCCCATCCTCCCCACGCCGCTGCCGCTGCCGCCATGCAAGGGGAGGACGCCAGATACCTCAAAAGGTGACGACTCCCCAAGGCTCTGTCCTACCCTCCTTGCCAGGGCCCTGAAGATGGTCTTGGGTTGGCTGTGAGATGTCACTGGGCAACGCTAGTTTAGAAGAGGGGATGGGAAGCAGGGAGAGAAGTCACCGAAAGGAGAGGGAAAAGGTGAAGCGGGGAAAAAAAGAAGAGAGTTCTGGGGGGTTTCAAGGTGCTCTGACCTGACTTGCGGAGCCCTGACAGCATTGAAAGATGGCTTCTTCGCTGCATCACCTTATTCCAGGAGGAGAGGGAGGTAGGGCAAGGTAAACCGCGTCTGTCTTTGTTTTTTTTTCCCCCTCTGCCCAGACTCTCCATTTTCCCATAATAGATAAAGCCCATGAGAGCCTGGGAATGAAATCTGGTGCATCCGCCCTCGGGCCTCAGTTTGGGGTTCACTGCCATGGGGTTTTGAAATGATGAAGGAGAAGGAAGTGGTGGATTCTACCTTTTGAAAGGCTGGATTGAGATGTTGATTTCTAGTCTCTTTCTGCTTTCCTCATCCATGTCATCCATTTGACTGCCATATATACAACATAATTTTTGTAGGACATTTCGTAATTATCAAGAGGTTTGTTCAGAAGCTTGATGACAATAAAATAGACCATCATTTCTTTTAAATATTTATAGTATCAATTACTCAAAAAATTGTAGTCTGTTGGGATTATTTGGCTGCTGGCAAATACTCAGATCATTCCTGATTGAAAAAAAACGATACCTCCCACTGGACCAAGAGTAAGCAGTGATCCAATAGAAAAAGATTTTAATTCAGTACTGATTCAGTAAATACCCTGGAAAAGTCACATGTATTCCTTCCTTTGGGCACAGTTTCCTCATCTGAAAATGGGACAGGTATTAACTTCTGAGAGATACGAGGACGAAAGATGAAAACACTTTTAAAAAATGAAACATGAATGTAAGGTGGTGGTATTATTTGAAGTCATAATACACTTGTACTGAATATTTTTATTCTGGCTTGGCTGAGCTCTCATCATCACAGAAAGATCTTCCAAGTGTTAGTAGACTCATAAAAGGGATTCAAACAATTGTTTAATAAATAATCAACTATATTGTCCTTGCAAGACAGGCATGTATTGTCTGTCTTTATCATTTTATATAAATATATCTGAAACTGGCAAATAGCCAGACTTTATAAGTAAAAATTTTTTAATGAATATATAAGCTTACATCAGTGTTTATTTCCTCACTGAATTTTACTTAACGTTGGTTTTTAAAATACCTTTGTTAAAAATTTTGTGACACAAGAAAATAAATTGTCTTTTAACTTTCAATTCAAAATTGTTCTGGAACAAAGAGCCGCTGTTATACCATTAGCTGATTTTCATGTAATATATTTGTGTCAGAGGTAGTTATTCTTAACATTATGGTACTAGTATGGACTCTCAGGCTTACTGTGACTTATAATTCTCAACCCATTGTTTGCTTTTAAACACATACTATCTAGAGTTCCAAAATTAAAACTGAGCCAGTCAATGAAATGTTTGAAGTAAAATGAGATTAGAATCTGGAATGGCTGAAAAATACATTTCTCAATTTCATCTAATTTTTACTATAAATAAGAAAAAGTTTGAATCGTCTGCTTTCAGACTAGAAATATATAGGAGACATGTATTCATACAGGCCTGATGGAAAATATTTATGATGTCCAATAGAACCTTCCATTTTAATTATTGTTTTTTGACCATGATTACATATATTCTTTAACAATATTTTTACTTTTATATTTTGCTTTTCACAAGACAGCAGATAGCAGTATATTTTCCGTCCCTTCCTACCTGCATAATTCCATATTCTGGTCTTACAAAAATAATTTTCTTTTGGATCCCTATGTGTTTTGGTGTTTGATTCTTACATGCCCTTCCCTTTATCTGGAACTTGTCCTTTTCTTTGCCTGGCTAATTCCTCATCTTTCGTGTTTTGATATAAATACTACTTTTTCCAGAAGGCTTTCCTGAACTTCCCTTTCCCACCTCACAATCCAGGTCAGGTATACCTGTTAGGGTCTCATGATACTTAATACCTTGTTTTTCTCTAATCTTACTACTTTATATTTTCTTCCGGTTTATAAACTTCATAAAGGTAAGGTGCTATGTCTATCTTAACTTCCTATTGTGTCCCCAGCACTCAGCAAGGTGCCTGAAACATAGATTATTAAGTAAAGTCAGAGTAAGACTAGAAAGAAATGTGGGCCAAATCATATGGGGCTTATGACCTTTAGTAAAGAGTTGAGAGTTTATTATGAGTGCATTGGGGAACTATTGAAGTATATTAAAAGTGAACATTTGTTCATTCATTCAATAGTTGAGATTCTACTATGTAAAAGTCATTGAGCCAAGTGATAAAACATATTTGGCAAATGAAACAAGTATATTCCCTGCCTTCATGGCATTTACACTCTAGCAAGTAATACAGACTTTAAAACATATTGATATTTATTGTATTTATACGTGCTATATGAAAAAAAGTATGTGGGCTTTTGTGTCAAGCTTTTCTCACATAGTATATCAAGGTCCATCTGTGTTGTAGCATGTATCAGTACTTCATTCCTTTATATAGTTGCATAATATTTGCTGTGGTTTGGATATAATTTGTTTCCACCAAAGCTCATGTTAAAACTTGGTCCCCCAGTGTGGCAGTGTTGGGAGTTGGAGCCTGGGAGGTGTTTCAGTTTTTGGGGTGGATCCCTCACGAATGGCTTGGTGATGTTCTTGCCGGAGTGAGTGAATTCTTGCTCTAGTGAGACTGGATTAGTTCTCTTGGGAGTGGATTAGTTCCCTCTAGAGTTGGTTGTTATAAAGCCAGGAAGACCCTCGGGTATTCTCTCTTCTCTCTTCCTCTTTGATTTTGTCCACTGTGTTATAATGAAGCACAAAGCCCTCACTAGAAGCCAGGGTCATGCCCTTGAACTTCCCAGCCTGCAGAACCGTAAGCTAAATAAACCCCTTTTCCTTATAAATTACCTAGTCTCAAGTAATCTGTTATAGCAACATAAAATTGACTAATTCAGTATTCCATTTTATGGATATACCACATTTTGTTTGTTTATTACTCATCTGGTGATGGACGTTTGGGATGTTTCTACCTATTGGCTATTGGGAATAAAGCTATTGTGAACTTTACTGTACAAGTTTTTGTTTGAACACCTGTTTTCTATCTTTTGGTGTATACCTAGGCCTGGAATTGCTAGAGCATATGGTAATTCTATGTTTAATTCATTGAGGAACCACTAAAATGTCTTCCCTAGTGACTGCACCATTTTACATTCCCACCAGCAATGTATAAGAATTCCAGTTTTTCCATATCCTCACTAACACTGGTTATTTTCTGTTCTATAATTATTACTGTGCTAGTGGATATCAAATGGTATCTTACTTTGGAATTGATTTGCCTTTCCCTAATTGCTAATGACATTAAGCTTTTCATGTGCTTCTTGGCCATTTATCTTTCTTTGGGAAAAGGAGTTCTTTATAATAGAACCTTGTCAGATACATGATTTACAGATACTTTGTCCCATTCTGTGGGTTTTCTTCACACTTTCTTGGTATGTAAAACTTTCATATGCAAACATTTTTAATTTTGGTAAAGTCTAATTTATTCTTTTGTTGCTCATGACTTTTGGCATCATTATTTAAGAAACCACTGCTAAATCCAAGGTCATGAAGGTTTGTCCTTCTGTTTTCTTCTAAGAGTTTTACAGTTTTAGCTCTTAAATTTAATATCTTTGATCCATCTTGAGTTAGTTTTTGTCTATGGTGTATGGTAAGGGTCCATCTTCATTCTTTTATATGTGACTATGGTGTATGGTAAGGGTCCATCTTCATTCTTTTGTGTGTGACTCTCTAGTTGTTCTGACATCGTTTGTCAGAACAAATGTCAGAAAAGAACAATAGACTGTTGTTTTCCTCCATGAATGGTTTGAGCAATTTTTTTGAAAATTAAATGACCAAAAATGTTGGGGTTTATTCCTGCACTCTCAATTATATTTCATTTATCTGTCTGTCCATGTGCTGGTACCTCACTGTTTTGATTACTGAAGCTTTGTAGTGAGTTTTGAAATCCAGAAGTGTGAGTCCTCCAACTTTGTTGTTCTGTTTCAGCTATTTAGGGTTCCTTGTATTTCTATTTGAATTTTAGGGTTGACTTTTCCATTTCTGCCAAAAAAAAAAAAAAAAAAAAAGCGATTGAGACTTTTGGAATGTAATGAATCTGTAGATCACTTTGGGGAATATTGCCATCTTAACAATATTAAGTCATTTAGTTCATATTAATTTCTTTCAGCAACTTTTTGTTGTTTTCAGTATACAGTTGTTCCTTGGTTACATTTATTACTGAGTATTTTATTCTTTTTGATAGTATTGGAAATGAAATTTTCTAAATTTCCTTTGCATATTTTTCAGCTCCAATATATAGAAAAATAGTGGATTTTTTTGGTGTGTTCTGATCTATTCTCTAACTATGCTGAATTTGTTTATTAGCTCTAGCCAGTTTTTTGTGCCACTTTTAGAATTTTCTATACATAAGATTATGTCTTCTGCAGATAGAAATAATTTTACTTCTTCTTTTTCAATCTGGATGCCTTTTTTTTTCCCCCATGCCTCATTGCTCTGGCTAGAATTTCCAGTACTATGTTGAATAGAAGTCAGGAAAGTGGATAAACATTCTTGTGTTGTTCCTGATCTTAGGGGGAAAGCTTTCATTCTTTCACCATTGAATATGACATTGGCTGTAGATTTTTCATATATGCCCTTTATTATGTTAAGGGACTTTTCTTCGATTCCTAATTTATCAAGTACTTTTATCATAAAAGGATGTTGGGTTTTGTCAGATGCCTTTTCTGCATCAATTGAGATAATCATGTACTTTTTTGCTTCATTCCATTAATGTGGTGTATTGTATTGAAATGCCCGTGTGGCCATGTTGTGTGGTCCTTTTGATATACTTCTGGATTCTGTTTGCTCGTATTTTGAGGATTTTCACATGTATATTCATAAAGGATATTGGTCTGTAGGTTTTCCTGTAGTGTCTTTGTCTTGCTTTGGTATCGGGGTAATGGTGGCCTCATGGAATGAATTAGGAAGTGTTTCCTCTACTGTTATATATTTTGGAAGAGTTCCAGGGTTTTTTATGTTAATTTGTCTTTAAATGCTTAGTAGAATTCACCAGTGAGGCCACCTGGTACTGTACTATTCTTTGTTGAAAGGTTTATGATTACTGATTCAATCACCTTACCTCTAGTTCTGTTCAGATTTTCTATGTGTTTTGAGTCAGTTTTGGTAGTTTGTGTGTTTCTAGGAATTATTCTGTTTCATGTAGGTTATCCAATTTGTTGGTGTTCATATTATTCTTTTGTAATTTTTTAATCATCAAAAGAGCAGCAGTAATGTCCCACTTTCATTTCTGATTTTAGTAATTTGTGTCTCTTCTTTTCTTTTTTAATCAGTCTAACAAAGTTTTCCAAAAATGTTTGTTGATCTTTTCAAAGAACTAACCTTTGTTTTCATTTTCTCTGTTATTTTTCTAGTCTCTATTTTTATTGCTGCTTTCTATTATTTCCTTCTGCTGGCTTGGGGTTTTGTTTGCTCTTCTTTTTCTAGCCCCTTAAGGTGTAAAATTAAGTTAATTCAAAATCTTTTATTATTTTTTTTAAATAGAGCGTCAGTATAGAGTGTCTTACTGTGGATATCTTTGAATTTCTGAGTTTATCTTTGAATTTCATTGAGCTTCCTGGATGTGTAAATTTGTCTTTGGTCTAATTTAGGAAGTTTTTGACTGTTTTTTCCCAGTATTCTCTATGCTCCTTTCTTCCTCTCCTTTCATACCCTCATTATGCATATGTTGGTATACTAGATGGTGTTCCATAAGTCTCTTAGGTTCTGTTTATTTTTCTTCATTCTGTTTTCTTTCTGTGCTTCAAAATGGACGGTTTCATTTGACATATCTTCAAGTTTGCTGATTCTTTTCTCTCTCTGCTCAGATCTGCTATTAAAAACCCTGTAGTGTTTTTTTTATTTCAGTAATTGTACTTTTCAGCTCTAGTATTTTTATTTGGATCCTTATGATAATGTACTTTTAAACTATTTATTTGTTGAGACGTGTTTCTGCTTTTTCTTAGTTCTTTGCCCTGGTTTCTTTTTGCTCTTTGAACATATTTAAGACAGTTGATTTAAAGTCTTTGATAAGTCCAGTGTTTGTGCTGTAGCATGGACAGTTTCTGTGAATTTTTTTTATTCTGAGAATGAGCCATAGTTTCTTGTTTCTTTGCATGTTTCATATTTTTTTGTTGAAAACTGGGTATTTTGAATATTATGATGGCCAAAGAAAGAAAAGAAAAAAATACTCTTTGTGTCTTTGTAGGTTGACTCAGTGTTTGGATATGCCTTCAACACTTAGGCAATTTACAGTTTTATCTTAGCCTTCATTTGCTGCTTGCACAGAGCCTAAAGACCAGCCAGAGGTAAAATCTTGTGGTCTTACCAGGTTTTTTCTGGGTATGTATTCTGCCCTGACCATACTCATGGATTTGTAGATTTCTCTTTATGTGCAATAGCTTTTCAAAGCATCTATTCCCCCAAAATGTCTGACTCCCTGGACTTTCCTCTCAGGCTTTCAGCATGTGTTTTGTTTGACCCCGCTATTACTATTTATCCCAGGGGTCAGCAGCTTGTATGCTTGTCTTTCACTGATTTCAGTGACTGCATAGCTACACTATCCTGATAAGAGTTTAAAATCAGTCAAAACAAAGGAAAGCCCCTTGCAGCAGACCTCAAAGGAAACCCCATCAGTTGCAAAACAGTCAGACAAAATTCCTTGGGTGCAAGGTCCACATAACTCCTCTAGAACCAAGTATTAACAGTGGGAACGTGGGCTGCCATCTTTAAGACTGCCACTGTGCTTGAGAGTGGGGTGGATGTCTAGTGTAAGTGAAAAGACCATAATGGTCGCCTACCCTGTTTCTGTAACCTTTCTTCTGATTCAGCATTCACTTGGTTGCTATAAACCTTTGACTATCTTCCAGAGTTCTGATGAGGTTGATTGTGATAGTTTTTTTGCCAAGCTTTTCAGTGCTTCTGGGGAGTGCCAGCCTCTAGAGGTCCCTACTCTCACCATTTCACTGATGTCACTTAGCCATTATCTTTTCATATATTGCTTCTGTCCCCATTCTCTCTCACCTCTTTTCTGGGACTTCAAGTACATATACTAGACCTACTCAGTATGCATTGCTGAATTATACTTTTGCTTGTATTTTACGTCTTTTTGTCTCTATGTTTTATTCTGGTTGTTTTCTTCTGACTTATATTTTATACCACAGATTATCTCCTTACCTGTATCTAATCTGCTATTAAATGTATTTATTTATTATTATTCTTAATTTTGGTTATTGCATTTTTAATTCTAGAAATTAAAAAAATAATATCTAGTTTTTTCTGGAGATGACTATTCTTTGAGTATCATATATAGGAATATAAATGTTTAAATCTTCATTTGAGGCCTCAGATGATCTCTTTTTCCAGAGAAGATTATATTTTGTTTATGATGGTAAGAACTACTGAAAATTCAGAGTCACCTTAATTAGTTCTCAGAGATTCAACTAAATTAAACTGGGCTTTTTAGTCTTGTTGGTGACCGATCTGCATCTGTTTCACAGTTACTCCTAGGAGGTAATCCTCCTGTTTCCAGCTTAAAGCTTGGAGCTTTATCAGAGCCACTGTTCAGAGCACTCCAGAATCCACTTTTTGTGTCTCTAGCCTCATGTGATTATTAAAAGATTCCCAACCTCTCAGCCCTCTCTTTTCAGTTAGCATATACCTCTAGGGAAAAGTAGCATTGAATTCAAGATTTACCTCTCTTCATTTTCTTTTTCTCCTGGATCTTAGCACTGTAATTTTTTCTGCCTTTTTAGTTCTCTTATGGCCTCAAACAGATACACATGTATGTGTTTTTTGCCCTCAGCTTTTAAGATTTTCTTAGAAGGTGTGTTGGTTTGAATTACCTTAATCCTCTAATTCTCCATTACCAAGTCTAATGTTAGTAATAGAAACATAAAACTTGTTTTGGTTTTACCAATATGAAAACCATCCAGAATTGTAAGTATTTGAGTACACATAAGAGATTATTCCCTTCTTAATTTTTTAAAAATACGCATGACTTGAAAGCAAAAATTACGAAATTTTTGCGTGGGTTTATAAGGTAAGTACACATAATGCATATGACAGCTATAACATAAAGAATGGCGGGGGAGGTGTAGGCAATAGACCTACAATTTGTGAAGTAGCACAGCATTGACTCTTAAATACCTTGTGAGAAAAAAGGTAACCAAAACATTGTTCTTCCTAAAGCAACCACCAAAAACAATATTTTTAAGTATAGCGAAAACATCTACACAAAATGGAATTTAAAAAATAATAATTCACAAGGCTATTAGGAAAATAATCAAAGTATAGAGGGCCCAAACAGGAAATAAAAATGAAATGATAGATCTGAATCTAAGTATGTCAGTAATTGCGTTAAATGATCCAAAACAGTAATGTCCAATAGAACTTTCTTCACTGATGGAAATGTCTTACAGCTGCATCATCAAATACATAGCTACTGGCTGTATGGCTAATGAACACTTTGAATGTGGTTAGTACAGCTAAGGAATTGCATTTTAAATTATTTTTAAAATGTAATGTATTTAAATTTAATGTTAAATAGACCCACGTAGCTAGTGACTATTGTATCAGACAGCATAGGTTTTAACGTTCCAATGGAAAGGCAGGGATTACCAATATTTCTTTTAAAAAGAAAAAGGAAAAGCAAGACCCAATTATCTGTCATACCTGAAAAATATACTTTTAAGTATGAACATGGTAAGTTAATGGTAAATGCATGCAATCAAACAGTAAGCGTAAGAATGCTAGAATGACCATGTTCATGTCAGATAAAATAGACTTTAAGAAAAAGTATACTGTAAAAACTATAGAGGAGTATTTCATACTGATAAAATCTGCTACATCCAGACAGTTTTAAAGTCAAATCGTAATAAAATTTTCGGGAAGCAGATGCTTCCAATTATGTACAACTCTTCCAAGAAGTCTAGAAAGAAAGGATACTCCTCAACTAATTTATATTAAGATTTTAGAATAATCTCCATATGAAAGTCAGAAAAAGGACATTAGAAAGGAAAATTGCAGGCTCAATGAACAAGGATGCAAATTTAATCCAACAGTGTTTTAAGACAGCATTAATAAGTTGTGCTTATTCTAAGACTATGAGTATGGTTTTATGTATTTAATGAATTTGATGTAGTATATTTATGAATTAAAGAAGAACAATACATTTGATGACATTCACTACACATTCATGATTTAAGGAAAAAACTAAAGCCATAAATAAAAGGGAATTGTGATATAAACATACTAAATGAGGAAACTAGCCAGGTGTGGTGGCTCATGCCTGTCATCCCGGCACTTTGGGAGGCTGAGGCTGGTGGATCACTTGAGCCCAGGAGTTCAAGACCAGCCTGGGCAATATGGTGAAACCTCATCTCGATAAAAAATGCAAAACTTAGCTGGGCATGGTGGTGCATGCCTGTAGTCCCAGCTACTTGGAAGGCTGAGGTGGGAGGATTGCTTGGGCCTGGGAGGCAAGGCTGCAGTGAGCTGTGATCACACCACTGCTCTTCAGCCTGGGTGACAGAGTGAGACCCTTTATCAAAAGATAAAATAATAAATGAGGAAACTTTAGAAGCATTTCCCTTAACATTAAGGATGATCCAAGGATAGCTATGTAACTACCTCAACATTTCACCAGGAGTCCTAAACAGGTAGTAAGATAAGAAGTAGGAAAGGTATAAAGATAGCAAGAGAAGAAATGAAACTGATACTATTCACAAATTATATATTAATCTGTAGAGAAAACCTAAAATAATGTTCAAGCTATTGGCATTAATATCAAGGTGTTAAACAACAGTTGCAGAATATAACATCTCTATACCTCACACACTGAAATTGAATTTTGATATAGTTGGTTAAATATTGTTAGCAAAAAAGTTATTTACAAATAAAAATAAAAATATAAGGTACTTGGGAATAAACCTAATAATAAATGATGGGCATCACCTTTCTATTTATATTATTTCATTAAAAGAAAATTAAATCTTAAGTAGATATATCATTTTCATGGATATATGCCTTAATCTGAAAATTCATAATGTCAATCATCCCAAGAGGGATTTTACTGAATTTGAAACACAATTTTAAATTTTTAAGTGGATGAGCAAAGGTCCCGCAATACTGAGAAAAATATGGAAGAGCCAGGTTGGGAACACTTCCCTCAGGTATTAACGTAAAAATAGCTCAGTAAACCAACTGAATAAAATGAAAATCCTAGAAATAGACACACATGTGATGTAATCGACTATGGGTTATTCTTGCCCACTACAGGGAAAAAACCAACTCACTGTGACAGCAGTATTGCAGTAGAGTAAGAGTTTAATGATTGCGTGGGTAGCCAATCAGCAGGGTGGGAGTATTACTCATACAAGCCTCCCGTAAAACTTGAAAGTTAGGGTTTTTCAAGGACAGTTTGGAGGGCAGGGGGCTAGGAAACGGGAGGTACTGATTGATTTACTTGGGGATGATATTGTAGCAGGTTTAAGCTATCTTCTTGTGCTGCGTCAGTTCCTGGATGGGGATCACAGAACCAGCTGAATTAGTTCAGTGGGCTGAGTCACAAGTCCAGGTGGAGTCCGTCAGTGGCCAGAATACAAAAGTCTGAAAAATACCTTCAAAGACTAATCTTAGGTTTTGACAATAGTGTTGTTATCTATCAAAGCAATTGGGGAAGATACAAATCTTGTGACCTTTGGAGCAGTAGATTGTTAAGAAAGGCAGACTAGGGAACAATGGCTGGTTATCGTTTAACTGCACCTACTGGCTTAGCAGAATTTAGGCCCCTCCCGTAATTCTAATCGTGTGTGGCCTTTCATTAGTCTTACAAAGGTGGTTTCAGGGCTAGTTTTGGGAAGGGGTTGTTATTTTTGTTTTAGAATCCGACAGAGGCAGGTAGCATGTGAGGTCAGAAGCAAGATGGAGTAAGGTTAGATTTCTCTCACTGTTATAATTTTTGCAAAGGCGGTTTCATTGCCATTTTTGCAAAGAGGTAACATTGCCAACCAATGGTTAAAAAAAAAAAAAAAAAAAGACTAAATTTTTATTTCTAAGCTGTAAATCACAATGTATCAGTGGGTTGTGAATAGGATAGAGTGCTTTTCACATAGTAAGAATAGGCATGATTTCCTGAATTTTTTGTTTGATTTATGTGTGTAGTAGGTACATACTGGTTCCAGATGAAAAATGTGCTTGACTATGACTTGTACCAAAAAAAAAAAAAAAAAGCAAAAATGTTTAAAAGACACAGCAAAACCTGCTGATACAATTGGTTGTTTCTATGGAAAGAAGTTAAAATTTATCTCCACAAAATACAAAAATAATATACAGATAAATCAAAGACAAAAATGTGAAAACTTTAAATATTTAGAACATGGAGGAAATTGATGACCTTGACCAGAGCTTTTTTGGTAGAGTAGGAGTAGGGTTTAGAGCCAAAGTCTAATTGGAATGGGTTCACATGTGAGTAGACTAATTAGAATAACTATCAAAACAAAAGAAGTTTTGTAAGCCTTGGGTCTGCTTTTTAAAAAAATGAAAAAATGAAACACAAAAGGAGTTTTGTAACAATGAAAAGCAGTGTTAATAGGATTAATATCAAGGTGTTAAGCAACAGTGGCATTAAGCAATGTAGGGTTTGGGGGGTTGGGTTTCTTTTTTTTTGCCTTTTAACCTGAGACATTTTCATATGTTTATTTGTGGATGGGAATGGACTGCTAAATAATTACTGAAGGGTGCCTTTGAGTAGGCAAGAAAGGATTATATTTGGTTAGGGTCATTATTTTTTGCCTCTTTGCCCTAGACAATTCTAGTTTTCAGCTGTTCCTCCCCCACACCCGCCTCAACCCATCTGACTTAGCATTTGTCCCAGTTTTTTTAAATGTTATGGAGGTATCATTAGTAATTACATTAAAATAAGCTGGGATGGAGGATTTGGTAGATTTCCACTTTGTACTTCCAGCTTCTGCTAGTGTCTTGTCTAGTGGTATATGAGACATACGAGCATTGAATAGAGTTCCCCATTAAGCAGCCTATTGTGCCATACCCATGCTGTAAACTGGAAATGCATACATATGCTCTGACAGTTGGTAGAGTCATTTGGAATTTTATATATTGGGTATTTTTCAAGTAGATGCAGGAAATAGATGCATAACAGTCCTGCCAGAGAGCATATGGAGAGTAGACCAAACACTTCCTACAATGGCTATGTTATTGGCTGTATGGTATAAATCTACAACTGTTTTTTTATTTTATTATTTGATACAATTTTATTTTGCAGTAAATCCTTTTGAAAGGAATAATTTTTTTAAAGTACCTATGTAATGAAAAGTTAAGGACTGCATTTTTGGTTTCTTAAGAAAATTGATAATGAATGGGTGGCAACACAAAGTTCGTCAGCATTTATTATCTTTCTTAAGGATCACAATAATATCTCTAACCACAGGAAATCTAGGAACATAAAGATGTACTTCAGAAGTTAATAATTAAGAACACTGTCCCAAAAGGTGACAGTTTATCACATGCAGTTATAGAAGGTATATTTTATATTACTCTGTGAAGCATAACTTCTCATTGAGATTAAAAGAAAATTATTTTTCTAAGTAAATTTAGCACACTGTTGATTCTAGTTTTCTTACTCATGTACGAAAACAAAGTGAAACAGAGCTGTTATTGAGAAGGCTCTATTAGTAGAAGAAATTTTCAACCAGGTAAAAGATATCAATTTAACATCGGTGTCATAGGATGCTTCAAATAGAAATTCATTAATTTCTAATAATGGCTTAAATTTTTTTCATCTAATTAATGAAATTCAGGTAGAACATTTGGAAATTAATTCTCCCAATAGTTAAATATCTGACATCATTGTGAATACTATTCAACTTGAAAGTTCAGCATTTAAGGTAAAATGATAGTTTCACCCCTACTAGATTACTACCCTTAAGCCTCTTCTGTTAAAAAAAAAAACAAAAACAAAAACAAAACAAAACAAAAAAAAACCACTATAGCTGTCATTCTCTCTTTCTATATTATTTAGTACTAATAGAAAAATATCTGAATGTATATGTTTACCAATAACAAGTGATTACTTCTTGTAAGTTTTTGAATTTATTTTTTCTTTGCTCATTTCTGTTTTAGTTTTTCTGTAATAAACATAAGTTGAGATCAATTTTAATTAACTTACTCCTCTAAAACACACATACACAGCAAAAAAAGGCAAACAAAAACTAAAAAGGTGTGGTGAGGTGTTTCATTTTTTTTCCTTTTTAATTATTTGATTTCTTTAAGGAAAGGCAAGATATGAGACCACAGAAGACAAGAATTATGCAATTCCTCCAGCTGCCAATATGTGGAAGACCCATTTTAGAGTGGTAATAGGAGGCTAGTCTAAGGATCTGCATTTATATTTTATCCTTATTCTTTTCTTCCCTTAACTGGATACAGTTATAAAAAGTCCAGTAGTGGGATTGCTTTTCCTGTTATCAGGAAGGAAGTAACTAGTTTGCCTTATGTAATAAACATAGTTTCTTATGTAGTTAAGATAGTGATGCTACATTATATCTGTTTTTCAGCTTTCTTTAGATCTTTTGATTCCTGTGACTTACATAGCTTTTGTACATTTATCCATTTATCTTACCTTTTGGAATCTGTACCATTCTTTTAAGTGTATGTTTATATCTCATTTCCTAATTCCTCGATTTTTGCTGGCCTGCCTGGCTTCTGTTTTCATTCTTTACTTGTCCTGTATGTCTTACTATCACTTTAGTTGCTGACCTACCTAGACTCTATGCTTTAGTGTAATTTCCTACTCTATCACTATACTTGACTGTTAATCATTACCCTAATACTCACTGCAGATGCATCTCCTTTTCATGAGGAATTCTGTGAACAGATCAGTTAAAAATTACTTTGAAAATATGCATAATTTATCAGAATATTATTTCCAACTGAAAGAAAAGCTTTGAGTTTCTAATTACTGGAATTAAATTTAAGGTGTTGTCATATTTTTGTTTTTTCTTATCAGGCTAGCTAGTACTAAGAATGAGAGATTTTACTTGTTTCTGTTGCTTAATCTCTTCCAGCACAACCAACTTTATTGCCTTCTAAAATGGCCAAGTGGCAAATAGTGATTAATTCATCACTGGTTTACTGCAATTAAGAATTCATTTTGCAACTTCATGGGCTTGAAGAAAGAGTATATACAACCTTTCCGTAGAACCTACTATTGACACTATAATTTGAGATATGTGACTATACAACCTACTTAACCTGTAAATGCTTTTTTGTTACGTAATTTGGGTGTGATTCAGTGATTTTATTTAGGTACTAATGCTACAACTTGTAAAATGGTACATGACATATATTGTAATATATAATTTCTACCTGTCTTTTGGTCCAGTTTATGGGGTAATTAATGGGCAGGTTGACTTTTTTTTTTTTTTTTTTTAAATAGAGACAGAGTTTTGTTCTATTGCCCAGGCTGGAGTGCAATGGCACCATCAGAGGGCTCAAGTGATCCTCCTGCCTCAGCCTGTGATTATCTAGGACTACAGACACCTGCCACCATGCCCCACTAGTTTTTAAATTTTTTGTAGAAACAGTCTCTCACTATATTACCTGGGCTGGTTTCAAACTTCTGACCTAAAGGATTTCTCCCATGCTGGTCTCCCAAGTCACTGGGATTACAGGTGTGAGCCATCATGTCTGGCCTGACTTTTTCTTTTAACATAAATTTTAAGACGGTTGTCTTTGGTTTTGAATAACTGACTTTTAGTTGAGGTCATTCTCTCCAAAGCCATCTTAATTGTTTGTGTTTCATTCTCTTGCTCTTATGCATGATCCTTTGGTAAATGTATTTTTTTCCTAGGATGAGCTATTTATAAAGATACTTTATGCATGACAAAGATATATATACACACACACATACACACACACACACATACACACACATATATATATATTACAGTTAGAGAAAAAGAGCTATCTCTAATCCCAAGTCAAGAGTAATCTGATTCAAATTCACATGTTAATCCAACCCATATGTTATAGACCTAAACATAGACAAAAACCATGGCCACTTTGAGAGTTTTAATCTGGTATGTCATTTCAATTTTGTATTATAGGAAAGTTAAAGGAGGGAATATTGATGTACATCCATCAGAAAAAGCACTCATTGTTCAATATGAAGTGGAAGCCACCATTCTTGGAGAAATGGGGGACCCCATGTTGGGAGAACGAAAAGAATGTCAAAAAATGTAAGTTCTTTATTTGTGTACATTTTGAAATTAGAGAACATTATATAAACTTTATACAAATCTGATATTATTTTGATCTGCATAGGTGATTAATTATGGCATTCTTCCAGGCATACTTCATCTTAGTGAAGGAGAGATTATATTAAACTATAAATATGGAGTATATTAATCCTAGAAAAAGTAAGTTTTTTGTTAGCTTAATAGGAACCTGTTGTAACATATATATTCTAATTTATCCCATTTAGAAAATGAATGTAATAGATTTTGAACTACTAACTTGTGAAATCAACCATAAAAGATGTGTTTCATGTTTCTTTTTTTTTAATTTTACTTTAAAGTTCTGGGATTCATGTGCAGAATGTGGAGGTTTGTTACATAGGTATACATGTGCCATGGTGGTTTGCTGCACCTATTAACCCGTTATTTAGGTTTTAAGCCCTACATGCATTAGATATTTGTCCTAATGCTCTCCCTCCCCTTACCCCCCTACCTCCTGATAGGCCCTGATGGGTGATGTTACCTTCCCTGTGTCCATGTGTTCTCATTGTTCAATCCCCATTTATGAGTGAGAACATGTGGTGTTTGGTTTTCTGTTCCTGTGTTAGTTTGCTGAGAATGATGGCTTCTAGCTTCATCTATCTCCGTGCAAAGGACATGAACTCATTCTTCTTATGGCTATATATTATTCCGTGATGTATATATGCCACATTTTCTTTATCCAGTCTATCATTGATGGACATTTGGGTTGGTTCCAAGTCTTTGCTATTGTAAATAGTGCTGTAATAAACCTATGTGTGAATGTGTCTTTGTAGTAGAATGATTTATAATCCTTTGGGTATATGCCCAGTAATGGGATTGCTGGGTCAAATGGTATTTCTAGTTCTAGATCCTTGAGGAATCACCACACTGTCTTCCACAATGGTTAAACCAATTCCAATTTCGCCACAGCCTGAGCAGCATCTGTTGTTTCCTGACTTTTTAATAATCACCATTCTAACTGGCATGAGATGGTATCTCATTGTGGTTTTGATTTGCATTTCTCTAGTGACCAATAATGATGAGCTTTTTTTCATGTGTTTCTTGACCACATAAGTGTCTTCTTTTGAGAAGTGTCTGTTCATATCCTTTACCCACTATTTGATGGGGTTGTTTGTTTTTTCTCTTGTACATTTGTTTAAGTTCCTTGTAGATTCTGGATATTAGTCCTTTGTCAGATGGGTAGATAGAAAAATTTTCTCCCATTCTGTAGGTTTCCTGTTCACTCTGATGATAGTTTCTTTTGCTGTGCAGAGGCTCTTTAGTTTAAATAGATCCCATTTGTCAATTTCGGCTTTTGTTGCAATTGCTTTTGGTGTTTTAGTCATGAAGTCCTTGTCCTTGCCTATGTCCTGAATGGTATTGCCTAGGTTTTCTTCTAGGGTTTTTATGGCTTTGGGTTTTACATTTAAGTCTTTAATCCATCTTGAGTTAACATTTGTATAAGGTGTAAGGAAGGGGTCCAGTTTCTGTTTTCTACAAATGGCTAGCCAGTTTTCCCAGCAGCATTTATTAAATAGGAAATCCTTTCCCCATTGCTTGTTTTTGTCAGGTTTGTTGAAGGTTAGATGGTTGTAGATGTGTGGTGTTATATCTGAGTCTCTGTTCTGTTCTATTGGTCTATATTCCTGTTATGATACCAGTACCATGCTGTTTTGGTTACTGTAGCCTTGTAGTATAGTTTGAAGTCAGGTAGCATGATGCCTCCATTTTTTGCTTAGAATTGTCTTGGCTATACAGGCTCATTTTTGGTTCTGTATGAAATTTAAAGTACTTTTTTGTAATTCTGTGAAAAAAATCAATGTTAGCTTGATGGGAATAGCATTGAATCTGTAAACCTTGAACAGTATGGCCATTATTATGACATTGATTCTTCCTATCCATGAGCATAGGATGTTTTTACATTTGTCTGTGTTATCTCTTATTTCCTTGAGCAGCGGTTTATAATTCTCCTTGAAGAGGTCCTTCACCTCCCTTGTAAGTTGTATTCCTAGGTGTTTTATTTTCTCTGTAGCAGTTGTGATTGGCTCTCTGCTTGTCTATTGTTGGTGTATAGGATTGCTTGTGATTTTTGCACTTGCATTTTGTACACTAAGAATTTGCGTAAGTTGCTTATCAGCTTAAGGAGTTTATAGGCTGACACGATGGGGTTTTCTAAATATACAATCATGTCATCTGTAAACAGATACAATTTGACTTCCTCACTTTCTATTTGAATACCCTTTACTTCTTTCTCTTGCCTGACTGCCTTGGCCAGAACTTCCAATACTGTGTTGAATAGGAGTGGCATCCTTGTCTTGTGATGGTTTGCAAAGGGAATCCTTCCAGCTTTTGCCCATTCAATATGGTATTGGCTATGTGTTTGTCATAAATAGCTCTTATTATTTTGAGATATGTTCCATCAATACCTAGTTTATTGAGAGTGTTTAACATAGAAAGATGTTGAATTTTTTCGAAGGCCTTTTCTGCATCTGTTGAGAAAATCATGCAGTTTTTGTCCTTGGTTCTGTTTATGTGATGGATTACTTTTATTGATTTGCATATGTTGAACCAGCCTTGCATCCCAGGGATGAAGCTGACTTGGTCGTGGTGGTTAAGCTTTTTGATATGCTGCTGTATTCAGCTTGCCAGTATTTTATTGATGATTTTCACATTGATGTTCATCAGGGAAATTGCCCTGAAATTTTCTTTTTTTTTTGTTGTGTCTCTGCCAGGTTTTGGTATCAGGATGATGCTGGCCTGATAAAATGAGTTAGGGGGGAGTCCCTCTTTTTCTCTTGCTTAGAATAGTTTCAGAATGAATGGTGCCCACTCCACTGTGTACCTCTGGTAGAATTCTGCTGTGAATGCATCTGTTCTTGGCCTTTTTTTTTTTTTTTTTTTTGGTTGGTAGGCTATTAATTACTTCCTCAATTTCAGAAGTTGTCATTAGACTATTCAGGCATTCGACTTCTTCCTGGTTTAGTCTTGGGAGGGTGTATGTATCCAGGAATTTATTAGTTTCTTATAGATTTTCTGCTTTATTTGCTTCAAGGTGTTTGTAGTTTTCTCTGATGGTAGTTTGTATTTCTGTGGGATCAGTGGTGGTATCCCCTTTATCATATTTTATTGTGTCAATTTGATTTTTCTCTCTTCTTTATTAGTCTAGCTAGCAGTCTATTTTGTTAATTTTTTTAAAAAATAGCTCCTGGATTCATTGATTTTTGAAAGAGTTTTTTGTCTCTATCTCCTTCATTTCTGCTCTGATCTTAGTTATTTCTTGTCTTCTGCTAGCTTTTGACTTTGTTTGCTCTTGCTTCTCTAGTTCTTTTAATTTTGATGTTAGGGTGTCAATTTCAGATCTTTCCACCTTTCTGATGTGGACATTTAGTGCTATAAACTTCCCTCTACACTCTCCTTAAGCTGTGTCCCAGAGATTCTGGTACGTTGTCTCTTTGTTCTCATTGGTTTCAAAGAACTTCTTTACTTCTGCCTTAATTTCATTATTTACCCAGGAGTCATTCAGGACCAGGTTGTTCAGTTTCCATGTAGTTATGCAGTTTTGAGTGAGTTTCTTAATCCTTAGTTCTAATTTGATTGCACTGTGGCCTGAGAGACTCTTTCTTATGATTTCCGTTCTTTTGCATTTGCTGAGGATTATTTTACTTCCAATTATGTGGTCGATTTTAGAATAAGTGCCATGGGGCACTTAGAAAAATGTATATTCTGTTTATTTGGAGTGGAGAGTTCTGTAGATGTCAATTAGGTCCACTTGGTCCAGAGCTGAGTTCAAGTCCTGAATATCCTTGTTAATTTTCTGTCTTGTTGATCTGTCTATTATTGACAGTGGGGTATTAAAGTCTCCCACTATTATTGTGTGGGAGTCTAAGTCTCTTTGTACGTCTCTAAGAACTTGTTTTGTGAATCTGGGTGGTCCTGTATTGGGTGCATATATATTTAGGAGAGTTAGGTCTTTTTGTTGCATTGAACCCTTTACCATATGTAATGCCCTTCTTTGTCTTTTTTGATCTTTTTTGGTTTAAAGTCTGTTTTATCAGAGACTAGAATTGCAATCCCTGCTTTCCCCCCCCCCCCCCCCATTTGCTTGGTAAATAGTCCTCCATTCCTTTATTTTGAGCCTAAGTGTGTCTTTGCATGTGAGATGGGTCTCCTCAATACAGCACACCAATGGGTCTTGACTCTATCCAATTTGCCAGTCTGTGTCTTTCAATGGAAGCATTTAGCCCTTTCACATTTAAGGTTAACATTGTTGTGTGTGAATTTGATCCTGTCATCATACCGGTAGCTGATTATTTTGCACATTAGTTGATGTAGTTTCTTCACAGTGTCATTGGTCTTTATATTTTGGTGTGTTTTTGCATTTGGCTGGTACCAGTTTTTCCTTTCTATATGTAGTGCTTCCTTCAGGAGCTCTTGTAAAGCAGGCCTGGTGGTGACAGAATCCCTCAGCATTTGCTTGTCTGGAAAGATTTTTATTTCTCCTTTTCTTATGAAGCTTAGTTTGGCTGGATATGAAATTCTGTGTTGAAAATTATCTTCCCTAAGAATGTTGAATATTGACCCCTACTCTCTTCTGGCTTGTAGAGTTTCTGCAGAGAGATCTGCTGTTAGTCTGAGGGGCTTCCCTTTGTAGGTGACCTGACCTTTCTCTCTGGCTACCCTTAACATTTTTTTCCTTTGTTTCAACCTTGGAGAATCTGATGTGTCTTGGGACTGATCTTCTCAAGGAGTATCTTAGTGGTGTTCTCTGTATTTCCTGAATTTGAATGTTGGCCTGTCTTGCTAGGCTGGGGAGGCTCTCCTGGATAATACCCTGAAGTGTGTTTTCCAACTTGGTTCCATTCTCCCTGTAACTTTCAGTTACACTAATCAATCGTAGGTTTGGCCTTTTCACATAGTCCCATATGTCTTGGAGGCTTTGTTTGTTCCTTTTCATTCTTTTTTCTCTAATCTTGTCTTCGTGCCTTGTTTCAGCAAGGTGATCTTCAGTCTCTGATACTCTTTCTTCTGCTTGATTGATTTGGCTATTAATACTTGTGTATGCTTCACGAAGTTTTCATGCTGTGTTTTTCAGCTCCATCAAGTCATTTATGTTTCGTCTAAACTGGTTATGCTAGTTAGCATTTCCTGTAACCTTTTATCATGGTTCTTAGCTTCATTGCATTAGGTTAGAACGTGCTACTTTAGCTAAGAGTAGTTTGTTATTACCCACCTTCTGGTGCCTACTTCTGTCATTTCATCAATCTCATTCTCCATCCAGTTTTGTGCCCTTGCTGGAGAGGACTTGCAATCATTTGGAGAAGAGGCATTCTGGTTTTTGGAATTTTCAGCGTTCTTGTGCTGGTTTTTCCTCATCTTCGTGGATTTATCCTTTTTGATCTTTGAGGCTGATGACCCGTGGATGGGGTTTTTGTTGGGGGGTATTTTTTGTTGTTGTTGTTGTTGCTCTCTGTTTGTTAGTCTTCCAACAGCCAGGTCCGTCTTCTACAGGTCTGCTGAAGTTTGCTGGAATTCCACTCTAGACCCTGTTTGCCTGGAGGCTGCAGAACAGCAAATATTGCTGCCTGCTCCTTCCCCTGGAAGCTTCGTCTGATGCCAGCCAGAGATCTCCTATATGAGATGTCTGTCAACCCCTGTTGGGAGGTCTCTCCCAGTCAGGAGGCACAGGGGTCAGGGACCCACCTGAGGAGGTAGTCTGTCCCTTAGCAGAGCTGGTGTGCTGTGCTGGGAGAATTCCCCCTGTCAGGATCAGCTGCTCTCATCAGAGCCAGCAGGCAGGAAAGATTAAGTCCGCTGAAGCTGTGCCCACAGCCACCCCTCCTGCCAGGTTCTCTGTCCCAGAGAGATGAGTTTTATCTGTAAGCCCCTAAGGCTGCCGCATTTCCTTTATAGGTGCCCTGTCCAGTGAGGAGGCATCTAAAGAAGCACTTTGCCACACTGTGGTGAATTCTACCCAGTCTAAACCTCCCAGTCTCCTTAGCACTGTCCAGGGAAAACTGCCTACTACAGCCTCACTGATGGCAGGCCCCCCTCCCCTCACCAAGCTTGATCATCCCAGGTCAACTCCAGACTGCTGTGCTGGCAGTGAGAATTTCAAGCCAGTGGTTCATAGCTTTCTGTGCTCCATAAGAGTAGGACTCACTGAGTGAGACCACTTGACTCCTTGGCTTCAGCCCCGTTTCCAGGGAAGTGAACAGTTCTGTCTTGCTGGGGTTCCAGGCACCACTGGGGTATCAAAAAAACTCCTGCAGCTAGCTCAGTGCCTACCCAAACAGCCGCCTGGTTTTGGGCTTGAAATCCAGGGCCCAGGTGGTATTGGCTCACAAAGGATCTCCTGATCTGTGGACTGCAAAAACTGCGGGAAAAGCATAGCACCCGGGCCGGGTAACACAGTCCCTCACACCTTCCTTTGGCTGAGGGAGGGATGTCCCCCGGCTCTTTGCACTTCCTGGGTGAAGTGATGTCCTCCCACCCCGCTTCTGCTCACTCTCCATGGGTTGTACCCACTGCCTAACCAGTCCCAATGTGTTGAACTGGATACCTCAGTTGGAAATGTAGAAATCACCCACCTTTTGCGTTGATCTCACTTGGAGCTGCACACTGGGGCTGTTTCTATTCAGCCATCTTGGACCCTCCTCATGCCTCTAGATGTCTACCCAAATGAGTTGAAAACATGTTCACACAAAAAGCTGCACTTGAATGTTTATAGCAGTTTTACTCATAATTGCAAGCAATTGGAAGCAAACTAGAGGTCTTTTTAGAGTTTTTCTCTTCTCTGTATTGACCTTTCTCTCTATGCCTTCTGATATGCAGCTAAGACTACATAAAAATATAATAAAATTAAAGGACTTACAAGGTAGAAACCAAAAAAAAAAAAAAACAAATAAGTTAAAGAAGAAATAAAGGGACAGAATATTGCTAGAGTTCTTCTTGTAAACATTAGAAACCACTCTAACAAATTTAAACAGAAAAGGAATTTATTAAAAGCGATTACATAGCTTGTAGAACCCCAGGATAACCAGATTTGGGGTTGAATATATAGCTGGGAATAATATCTAAGTCATTCTGCTGGAATGGTTTCAGGAGAAATCATCTGTGTATGAATAATAAGCTTACAGGACATTGCTCTGAGATCTCCACTCCTGCTCCTTCTAATTCCTTGATGTCTTCCAACAAAAAATTAGCCATCTTTAACACAAAATAATTCTACACAGTGGCTGCTTGCTTATTTTTCTCTTTTTGAAAAGAAGCTTGCATGGGAGCATCTGCTTGACAGTCTTTTGCCACCAGGTTGACTCTTCACTTTGAATCTAATTTTATGTCTTTATACCTCTTCCTGGTACCCTGAATCCCCTAACTAGGCAATTGTTTCCAAACTCTTAATAATGGTTTCTTAATGGGTTCCCAGTGAATCTCCTGGGCTAACTTTAAAAAGAGGGAGGTGTTGGCTTATTATTGTTAATGCACTAACCTAAGTATAAAATGTATTCATTTGTTCCTCAAAATTCCTCATATAGATCTTAAAGTGGATCTCACTTTTTTTTTTTTTTTTTGAGACGGAGTCTTCCCCTGTCGCCCAAGCTGGAGTATAATGGTGCGATCTTGGCTCACTGCAACCTCTGCCTCCCAAGTTCAAACAATTCTCCTGCCTCAACCTCCCGAGTAGCTGGGATTACAGGCGCACACCACCACACCTGGCAAATTTTTTGTATCTTTAGTAGAGACGGATTTTCACCATATTGGCCAGGCTGGTCTCAAACTCCTGACCTTGTGAGCCCCCCACCTCAGCCTCCCAAAGTGCTGGAATTACAGATGTGAACCACTGTGCCCAGCCGGATTTCATTTTCTTTTGCTTTTACTTTCTATATAATTACCACCAGAACAACTGAATCTGAACATATCAATATTGTGTTTTGTCCCTAGCTGAAAAAAAGTTAGCATTTGTGGGTATAGTCAAGAAAATGATTTATTTATGATGGTATGAATTCTTACATTTGATAATGCTAAAGACTTTATATATTTTATATCAGAAATACCATTTTAAAACAGAATCTCCAAATATGCTGTCTTGCCTAGAGAGTTGGAAGAAGATTTTGTGTTCCTTTTGTTATTTTGTTTGTCTAGCTCACAGAAAATCACTGCCTTGTATTTTTCTAAGTCTAATTATATCTAATACTTTATTTTACTAAGAATCTATGGCCAGATTCTCTATAATAATTTATAACCTATAAATTATTTTAAAGTAGTAGTATTGCAGTTATTACTTTTATAATACGTGAGTTGAAAAATTCTGTCATACCTACAGCATTCGACTTAAGAGTCTCAATGCCAACACAGATATAACTTCCCTGGCAAGGAAGGTGGTTGAAGAATGTAAACTCATTCATCCTTCAAAACTAAATGAGGTAGAACAGCTGTTGTACTATCTACAGAACCGCTGTGATTCATTGTCAGGAAAAGGTAAGTAGTAGAATTCCTGGCTTCCTAATGCAGATCCAAAGTTGTTTATAGTTTGTCAAACAACTATAAACAAAAGTTTATCAAACTATTGATATTTGATGTTGGGTAGGTTTTTTTCACCAGTGCTATGAATGAGTAAACAACAAAGAATAAACATTAAATGCTTTCATGGTAGGCTTTATATTAGATGCTTCCACATAAAATGGTCTAATCCTTTTTTCATGTTTTGTGTATGTACACATATACTGAAGTAAGAATAAAAAAGGAAATGTCTGTCATATTGATTCTAGAATAATAAAAGGAAAGAATTTGGGGCAGAAAACCTGTTTTCACTGCACCAACTAGACTGATACTTTATAAGCTTCTTTTTTATATTTGTTTGTCATTTGGACGGATTATGTAAGTGTTAAAATATATATCATATGCCTTAGACTATCCAACGGATATAACTTTCATGAATTATTTTTCTTTGTTTCCTTTTTTTTTGGCAGCAGCAGCAAGAAAAAAGTTTAATTTGGGGGTCACCAAACTAGGAGATGAGAGAAAACCTCAAATCCATCTCCCTGAGAAGTTTGGGGCTAGAGTTTTTAAGGATTTTGGATTGGGCTGAAGTGTGGAGATTGTTGATTGGTCAAAGAGTGTAAGGTGAAGTAATGGGACAGGATGATGAAGAAGCTGTATTCTCATGCTGATTTATTTCCTCTATGAGGGTCTTCCGACTGGTTGGCGTCAGCTGTTTCACTGCAACTCAGGGTCTGAAAAACATTTTAAATGATCCTTAAGCAAAATCCTTATGATTCTTAACGTCAGAGATCCTGTCTGTAAGAACATGGGGATGTAAATGGTCAGTATGTAGTGCTATGTGACTTTAGCAGCAAGGTAATGAGCCAAAGTGTAGCCTAATTAATGCTTAGTTATAACTATATTTCTGTCTGGAACAGAGTTCAAGTCAGAAGAATGGAAGAAAATTTTGAAAATGTTAGTTTGAAGACTTGTAGCCAGGAAAGAATTCAGGTTTAGTTCAAATTGTAGAAAACAATAAAAACCCAAAAATAATAGACAAGGCTAGAATCTAGTAACAGGTATACTATCGTTTCTTTTGAAACAAAATTTTTATCTCCAGTATGCCATTTCTACCAAAGACAAATTATAGTAGGACCAATTTATTTCCAAAATAAGTCTTATTATACTTGGCCTATTTGCATAAAGTATGGCAAGAATATTCATTGGCCATATAGGCTCTTTTAAGTTGACTTTGCAGGAACTTTTCCATAAGGAATCTTAATTTAGACTTTTTGAAAGCCTCAAGGTTAGCTAAACCAAGGATTTATCCATGCCTGCAGACACCTGTATGAATTGGGTGAACTCATTTCTTGTGGAGGTCCCAAAATAACTTGAGGTTTCTGGATCTGTTGAAAGTAACATTTTTTACTTATCACAGGTGAGGAACCCTAAAAAGAAACTACATAGACAAGGTAGAAGGCTAGTCTTTCCGAGGGGCTTTTATTGGCTCTATAAAGTCAACATCAATTCCTCAAAGCAGCTTAGTCATATCTGAAAATATGCCAATCCAGTCAAAGCCTTGGTAAAGTAACCAGCATCTGCAATTGTGTCCTGCTACAAAAGAAAGCAGATTCTTATTGAACTTATGCAAATAACTATATTGCCATAAAATAATACTTATGAATGAAGTTTCCACATTTGTGAGAACTCAGGTAGAAAGGCAAATTTTGCTCATAAAGATGTACTTTACTTGTCATAAGCTATAAATAGCTCAAAAGAAAAAAAAAGTTTTCTTGACTCGTCTTCAGTCAGAGTAGCCGACTTCCAAACAGGATGTTGTCTGTTCACCTTGGAATTGCCTTTCATAAATCAGGCAGCTCTTTGTCAGTCAAGTAAGAGCTGTTTAACGGGCACCATAGAATCCTGCAGCTTCTCACACAGTTTCAGAGTCAATCCTGGGGAAACAGAGACTCCCTGCTCATGAGTATCTCCTCCTTGAATTTCCCAAGTAGCATGATCATATACAGAGTATCTCCATTTTATTATGGAGCTCTTCTGGGCACTGCTGTCCCCAGTTAGACTGTTTCTGACATTGCCCCAAATAGCATGGGTATTTCAGATGTCATGCTCATTGTATGTCCTTCCATCATAGGATGTCTTCAGTTAATGTCCTGTATCAAGGCAGTAAATGCCTCTTAAGTGGAAATTCTCTAGTCCAGAGTCACAGCAGTCATCACTGGGATGTGCTCACAGACTTTTGCTGTAAGCCTCAGTAAACATTCCACAAAAGGCTATCAAGTGGATAATTTGTTCCTACCAGCACTCCAGCTTCTATTCTATATTCTTTGGGCTCGGGCAATCTTATTGGTTCCCATTGTAGTATGTCCAGTTAATTATAGCTTGAAGGGCAGATTTGCATGCCTTCAGTTTTATAATACTAGGTAGAGAAAACATCCCCTAGTCAGATACAATATCCATTTTCATAAGACATTTAGGTAAAGAATACACAATTACTTACAAAAAGCCTATATAAACATTTCAACTTTGGTAATCCTATCCACCCTTAATTTTTATGTTCTGGTCCTGGCAATTTCTCTTCACTCCCAGACCATTTTACCCTCTCCTGTGAAAAGAGATTTGGGTTCCCAGCAGAGGGTTTAGCTAAGGGACCAAGGCTTTTTAGTCAATCTTTATGTTGATTAGTCACCTCAACATCACCCTAGGCAATTGTTGGTCAGTTTTCTCATTCTGATCTTTGTCTTCTGATTTTTTAAAAAATGTCTCCAATTGGGGTAAGTACAGAAAACTGATTTGGTACCCTTTAATATTAGGGGAACCAGCAATTAAGGCCTTTATTTAAATGCCATCAATTTCCATTTTATTCATTCAATTTCTTAATAACTGTCTAAAGATTTTCATTCTGCTGGGATGAGTCCCCTGACTCTCCCCTTTTCTTTTCCTCTTAGTTTTACTCCTATCAATGTTTTCTTCATTCATCATATTTCTTAATAACTGTTTAAAACTTCCCATCTTCCTGGGATGCATCCTTTGACCCTCCCCTCTACCCTTAACCATTCCCTTGTTAATGAACCTCATATTTTCTGTTAGTATCTGTAAGACCCATGAGGAGAAGCTGACCATGACCTGGGTAATGGGCATATTCAAGGGGTGAATATCCCTGTCATCATAATGCCAGTCCCATATGGCTTGCATACAAACCACATTAGCTGCTTCATCTGGGGTACTCCACTTGGCAGTTATAGGTAGAGTCGGGCAGTCCCCTTTCTTAGGGTAAAGAGACCTTACAGTGGCTTTTATCCAATTCATTAGGCTCTTTCCTCACTAATCATGTCCTGTTTGTCTGGTTCATGTATAATCATTTGCAATTGTTTAATTGTGAGCAGTGGGTACCATACCAACCCAAACACGTTCTTTCACTCTGCAGCATTTAAAACCAAAGACACTGCTCCCAAATTAGTTACTCTCATAAGCCATTTCAGTATAGTTTCCTCAGGGAGCTGATTATATTAATCTATAAAATAAAAAGGTGGAGGATAAGGAACCTTTGATTCCTGGGTGACCATGTGGTCATCCATGGCATGGAACTGCAGCTGGGCTGTGCCCAATTACTAAAGGTAAAAGTTACAGTGAATTTGGAGATGGATACAACTTCTGGGGAGTTGGTTCACTGGATGCATAAGGAAATGCAAACTAATACGAAAAAAGCATAATATTCAATTCCTTGCTTGTTGTCATCTATAATGGCTAAAATGACAGTAAAACGGATTGCTGGTTGGGCCTTAAGGCTAGAGAAAGCTTAGATGTGGGTCTGTGTGAGCTCAGGTCACTAGCCTTGAAGCTACCCACAAAAGCAGAAAATTATGTCAGGGCAATAGAAAATGCCTCTGTGACCTGTGTTCTCCAAGAAGGTAGCCAATGTGGAGGAAGAGCAAAATGAAGTAATTATTGAAACCAGAGTATACAGTGTAAAGGAATTGTTCTATTTTATAGAGCTCCCACTCGGTCACAGGTCAAGTTTTCAAGGACATAAAACAAGATGAGAGGAGCCCTCAGTTAGTACCTTCTCTTTATGAAGAGCACAGAAAGACAAAGAAAAGATTATTTCTGGAAAGAAAGGGAACAATATGAATATTAATAAACCAAAAAGTACACCAGAGTCAGTATTTCCCAAGACTAGTCATACACATCTTTTTCTCCTATTAATCAAAACCTTGCAGGAAACTGATTTTTTTACCTTTTGCTCAGCCAGATTCTACACAGAGAGATCAGGAACCTGACTGGTAAATGATTCTTACTACCCTGTTGCCCCCTTGTTGGGTTCCTGGATTCTCTTAAACTGTGGCTTCCAAAAGAGCAGAGCTTTGATCACCCTGCTTGCTGATTATGAAAGAAAACCATTTTCTTTGTTTTCATGGGTTCATAGGTGAAAGCTGCCCAGTTTTGCAAGATAGAATCCAAGGGGCTGCTTGAGGTAAGAGGGATCAAGTTAGCATTTCCTGTATCGACCGAGAGAAAATTACAATATACACATAACAAAGACAAACACTAGTTACTTGGCTTAGTATCCAAGTTTTAACCTAGCAAAACAGATAAAACAGACCCCCCTTTCCACTTGTTAGGCCCACTGAACTTCTGCTAATGTTTCCTTCTGGGTTCCCCACATACAAACAGGACAAGATAAGAACAGACATGAGACCCCGGTAAGTCAGAACTCTAAAACCAGGTTTCATAACTGAAACCAAATCATCCAGGAGTACTACCCCCAAACATTGCCCTTTATTCTCCTTCCAATTGGGAAAATCCCCCTTAAACGGGGCCCTTTTTGCAGATTAGGAAGCGTCAACAGGACCTCTGAAGAGGCAACAGGACCTTTAAGGAGGCCAACAGATCAGGAGAAGGCAAAAGGGATGTCAATTGCGCTTGGGAATACTTACCGGAGAAGTCTTTCAGATTCAGAAACTGTTTCTCTACTCCAAGCAAGCTTATGTGAAGGTCGGCAATGCCTTGCTGGCAAGGGAGGCAGCAGAGACAGCCCCTGGCTTAAAGAAGCCAGGCAGCCACTTGGATTCATCTCCGGGCCTCTGAAATGTCAAGAGGTTACCGAGCCACAGGCAGATGCCCACGATGGGTATCCCTTTATGAGTTCACCACTAAATTGTAACCACACCTGGCTAATTTTTTACATTTTTTGTAGAGATGGGAGTCTCACTGTGTTGCCTAGGCTAGTCTCAAACTCCTGGGTTCAAGCGATCCTCCTGCCTCGGCTTCCCAAAGTGCTGGGGTTACAGGCATGAGGCACTGTGCCCAGCTGGTGCTCTTAAAATAATATATCAGTGCTGAAGTTTTGATTGGACTAAGTAGGAAAAAAAAAGAAAATTTTGTTTGGAATTTTTTCAAATTAGTCTCTCTTCATACACAGCAAATAAAATGCCTTGTACTTAATATATACTTTTATTAGCTGTGAATACAGTGTCTAACATAGATGGTCAACATATATTTGTTGAATGAATTAAATGGTTGTAAATTTATTTAAAAGCAAAAAGGGCCGGGTATGGTGGCTCACGCCTGTAATCTCAGCACTTGGGGAGGCCGAGGCGAGCAGATCACGAGGTCAAGAGATCGAGACCATCCTGGCCAACATGGTGAAACCCCATCTCTAGTAAAAATGCAAAAATAGTTGGATGTGGTGGTGCATGCTTGTGACCCCAGCTACTCAGGAGACTGAGACAGGAGAATCGCTTGAACCCAGGAGGCAGAGGTTGCAGTGAGTCAAGACCGTGCCACTGCACTCCATCCTGACAACAGAGCAAGACTCCGTCTCAAAAAAAAAAAGCAAAAATAGACATTTTGAACGTGATTACTTCTAATCACATACCTGGCATTCAGTTAAGTACTATGTAGATAAGGAAAATATTATCAAGGAAAATTTGTATTAAGTATTTTGTTAATAGAATATTCTTGTTAAGATGTCTGTAAATGATGAGAGATCACATAGTCCAATAAATCCAAGGAGAAAAGCAAATCTGGTAGTCTTTTAAGGTCTGTGTCTACTTATTGTAGGTTGTACAGTATAGTTAAAGTTGATCTTTCCTAGTGCCAAATTAATATTATTCTGAAGGCATTTAGAATAAAGTATCTTTGAACCAGTAAAAACTCTTTCACTGTGTTTTCAGGGCAAATCAGTGGTTTTACCTTGCTCCCCAGAAATTAGAGGAATATGAAAAAATGTTCATGTCATCATACATGGATAAAATAATTCAAATCAATATTTTCTCTATCTGGATAGAGTATTATTAATAATTGAAGACACAGGAAATGCTTTAGGAAGTGTATATTAAATATACGCTTTTTTTTTACACTACTGGTTTTCTTTGTTAAAATTATTTTACTTGGCAAGCGGTATTCCAAAGCCAGAAATCTTATCTTAAAAGCAATTGAAACAATAATACTTACTTGGTTATGTAATTCATTACATTCAGTGATTTTTTTTGCATAATTAAAACCACTGTCTTAGTAAATTATCTCTCTGAAGCAGAATTAAGCTGTTGAGAATGTATGATCTTATATAGAATGAGTGTTGTCCTCTGAAAATAATGACTAATTCTATCATATATTTATTTGCTAATTATGGAATCAAAAATTTTGATAACATTCTAACTTACTTTAATGTACATACATTACTTAGACTTATAATCCAGATCAATAAAGTATTTGATAGTTTTTTTGTTAAAAAATGAAATTATGCCATTAATTAGATAATTCAATATAAACGAATGGCTCAAACTTGTGTTCAACACCTTTGGATAACTTTATTTGGGAATAAGTGGGGATTTAATTAATATAAGTAATAAATATTTGCCTTTTAATTTATGATGTTAATTTTACTTGTTAAAAAAGAACCAGTTAACAACTATTCTATATCTTAGGTTTTAAATTTACCAATTTTTATTTCTTTGTGCTTTGTTAATTTTCATTTTAGTTTTTATATTACTCAAGTCATACTTTTTTCTTTGCCTTATTGATTTTCCTATTCCTACCTTAAATTTGAATTAGGAAGGGAAAGAGAGGATACTTAGAACAGACTATTTTGCTGCTTGTTGGCAAGTCTGACTGTATACCTTACATACCCAAAAAGTTAACCAAGGAGGAAGTTGGTGATTAGTTATAGATTTTATTAATTTATACTCTCCTTGATATCCTCATTTGATCAAATTGATTATATATGAGCATTTTTATACATTGAAAAGAGATTATTTCATAAACTGGTTTTAATATCCCCAGTTTAGCTAGAATTAAACTCAGCTGCTGAAAATAAAAATTACCTAGAAACCCTAAAAACCTAATTCTCCTTATTTTAAAAAAAAATCTTGTTACAGAGAAAAAAGAAAAATCAAGCAAGCCTAAAGATCCACCTCCTTTTGAAGGAATGGAGGTAAGACTGCATGCGTTCTGATCTAATAGAGGACTGAATTATAAGATATTGCCTTTTTCCATCAATAATGCACACAATCACATTAAGCACATGTGGTATTTTTTTTAAATGACTGAACTCAGGTACCTGAGAAAGGTAGAAAACCATTATTTAATTGAAAAAGACAAAAAGTATTGGTTCTGCTTTTTTTTTTTTGCGTGATCTCGGCTCACCACAACCTCTGCTTCCCGGGTTCAAGCGATTTTCCTGCCTCAGCCTCCTGAGTAGCTGGGATTACAGGCGCGTGCCACCACACCCAGCTAATTTTTGTATTTTTAGTAGAGACGGGGCTTCACCATGTTGGTCAGGCTGGTCTCAAACTCCTGACCTTGTGATCTGCCCGCCTCGGCCTCCCAAAGTGCTGGGATTGTAGCTGTGAGCCGCCGTACCTATGGCTGGTTGTGCTTTCTAAACAATTAATTTTGGTAAATGATGGGCAAAAATGTTTACATATTCTTATTGTAATATGTTTTGAAATATTGTTTAATCTACTATAGTAGATACAAATATTTTTTATTACATTTAAGATACTTTATATTGATAAACAATTTTTAAAGTTTATATACATCTCATTTTATCATGGGGTTTTGTATTAGAGTCCTAGGTCTAAAGATCTAAAATTTCCCCATTGAAAAAGATGGTTACTATGAGTTCTTTGGAAGTTTCTGTATTGTTATATCTGTATTGATCACAAAATATTATTTCTTTGACAGTGGATCTGTTGAGCATTGTTGATGAGTACTTTCTGCTTCTTCCTTTGTTTCAGATTGATGAAGTTGCTAACATTAATGACATGGATGAATATATTGAGTTATTATATGAAGATATTCCTGACAAGGTTCGGGGTTCTGCTTTGATCCTGCAGCTTGCTCGAAATCCTGATAACTTGGAAGAACTACTATTAAATGGTGATTACCATAAAACATGTTTAATTATAATAGATGAATAAGTTACAATTATTTATACAAAACTTAAGACCGCATATATTTTCCAGCTCTTTATTTCTTTCTACTCAGATTTCTTTTTTTTTTTTTTTTTTGAGACAGAGTCTCGCTCTGTCGCCCGGGTTGGAGTGCAGTGGCCGGATCTCAGCTCACTGCAAGCTTCGCCTCCCGGGTTTACGCCATTCTCCTGCCTCAGCCTCCCGAGTAGCTGGGACTATAGGCATCTGCCACCTCGCCCGGCTAGTTTTTTGTATTTTTTAGTAGAGACGGGGTTTCACCATGTTAGCCAGGATGGTCTCGATCTTCTGACCTCGTGATCCGCCCCTCTCGGCCTCCCAAAGTGCTGGGATTACAGGCTTGAGCCACCGCGCCCGGCCCTCTACTCAGATTTCTTAAATTGAGAGCATAGCATTTAAATATTCTCCGGAGAATTCACAAACCGTTTAATGTAAACAGGGAAAATTAAGCATTAATGGTACTATACCTTTTCTTTCTTCTACTCTGGGAAACTCTTTTATTGTTTCAATTAGAATATAAGATCAAACTACAGACATTTGCATAAATATATATATCATGTTTTATTAAAGTTACAGTATTAGTTTTTTCTCAGTAGCACAGGGAAAGCTATTAATCTTTGCAGCTTCATTGAGATTGAATTTCACATCAAGTATTTGCTTTCCTTTCACTGGAAGTACTTGGTAGTAACAAGAAAAGGAGATAGAATGTTTTTAACACCCTTTTCTCAGTAATACCACTATAGAATCATTTTTGTTTTGTTTTGTTTTGTTGTTTTGTTTTTGTTTTTGAGACAAGGTCTCCCTCTGTTGCCCAGGCTGGAGTGCGGGGGCACGATCTCTGCTCACTGCGACCTTTGGCTCACTGCAACCTCCGCCTCCCGGGTTCATGTGATTCTCCCGTCTCAGCCTCCTGAGTAGCTGGGATTACAGGCATGTGCCACCATGCCCGGCTAATTTGTGTTTGTGTGTGTGTGTGTATGTGTGTTTAGTAGAGACAGGGTTTCACCATATTGGTCAGGCTGATCTGAAACTCCCGACCTCAGGTGATCTACCCGCCTCTGCTTTCCAAAGTGCTGGGATTACAGGCATGAGCCACCGCACGCCCTGCCTATAGAATCATTTTAAATCCATAGTTTTCTGATTATACATTTATCAAAAACAAAATAGGAAAGATGTGTTTATTATCTGGTTTGCATTACATGAGAGAGAATATCTTTCTGGTTGTTGCCAAATACCTGGATAAAATAATTCAAATCAATAGTTTTCTCAATCAGTATTTTCAAATAAGTATTTCAAATGCCTTTTCTGCTATATGCTTGCCATTCTTTATGAAATAGGTAATTCTTGAAAACTTATTCTGTGGCAGATACTGTTCCATATTTTCATGGAATTGTTTTAGTGTTCCCTCTCCTTCTGTTCCATTGGTTTATTTGATTATTTACATACCGATACCACACTATTGTTGTGTTGTTTTTTATTTTGACTTGAACTTTAGAATATGTGGGAAAAAATGTTCCAAATTGCTTTCTTTCCCCAAGAATTGGCTTTACTGGTCTTGCACATTTGTCTTATATACTTTGAGATTACTTCATCATATTCTGTGAAAAGTCATAATGGGATTTTGATTATGATTGCATTCAATGTAGAAATTAATTTGGGATTGTCTTTTAACCTCTTGTAAACTATATTTTCTTTTAGCTGTTTCTTGGTAAACTGTGTACAACTCCTGTAACTGTATTTTTATTGAGATGTTTCTCTATTCTGTTTTAAAGGAGAAAAATGAAATAAAATTTTGCAAATGGGTCACTAAACCTATGCCTAAATTTATGACATTATAGAACAGTTCTGTATAGGCTAGTATTTTAAGAAATACTATTTTCTCTGGATTATAATGGTCAAATACCTTTGGGAATTACTAGATTGAACAAAGCTATACCAGATTCTTTATTAAATAGGACTTTTGGGAGGCTTTGCATGTTAATATGCATTGCCAACCTATTTACGTGACTCCAAAATAATTTTTTTCAAAGCATATACTATTCCAGTTCTCTGCATTGTGAATATGAATAATACTGTGAAATGCTATCATAGGATGATTTTTAATTTGCTAAAAAATTTGTCACTATGTGGATTCATAACTAATACAATTAATTTTTGTTCATAGTCCGAATAGCCAGAAAGCTCAAATATGGAACATTTTCATTACCATAATAAATACTTATAATGCAGTCCATAAAGTACTATTGTAAATCCTGAGTATCTATTAAAAACAGTGTAATTATGATTTTTATATTTTAACATACAGATATTTTATTTTGTTTTAATTATTTTAAGAATTAGTATGCCATGTACCAACCCAATTTGAAACTAGTGTCATTAATTTATACTTTTCATTTCCTGAAGAGAAAATTTTAGCAGAAATGCTTATTAACCTACCTGAAAGTTAATTTTGTGAAAGCTTTTTGTTTTATTTGCGGCTATTAGCATAAATTCAGTGTGATACTGAAATATTACATTTATTTTTCTGTGTATAGATTTTATTTGGTTTTTAATTTACTTTAATGGAACTAGTGTTAGACTACTAAACTGCTCTTTTTTTTTCTAAACTTATTCAAGTTTTTTCATATTATCAAATACATTAAATCAGATGTTTATTAAAAAGAAAAAAATCAGTACTGCAGTAGTAAGAATACAGTTCTTAATCTTACAAATTAAGATTGCAGTTCTTAATTTAAGATTATTAAATTAAAAAATGAAAGGCTTTTAAATTATTTTATTGTTACCATAACATATATTATGTCACTTTATCTAAATCATATTTGATTACTTCTGTGTACAGTATATACTTGAAGTAACATGTTACGTATCTTTAAGTAAAGTTACATTTTGGTTTTAAAAGTAGCTGTCCGTATTGGAAAGAAGCATACTACTTTTTGTCCCAGTTCTATCTTAGCTTTGTTATTTATTAATAACTAGACATTTAAAACCAATCACCCTTTATACCAGAGCAAGGAGAATGATCATTTCGGTACTTCTCCTTTTTCTTTAGAAACTGCCCTTGGTGCATTAGCAAGGGTCCTGAGAGAAGACTGGAAGCAAAGTGTCGAGTTAGCTACAAACATAATTTACATCTTTTTTTGCTTTTCCAGGTGAGTATAAAAATTATTAAATCAAATGACTACTGTATCTCTATTGCTGTTTGTGTCATTGATTCAATTTGTAGATCACTCGTTCTCTCAGTTTCTCTGTGTGTCTGCCTATGCTGTACCGCTAAATTCTTATTCCTGTTTCCCATTTTCTGTCTTGCTATCTGTTATTCTATCTTTCATTTAGTCTATACTCATGCCTCAGTTTCCTTATGAGTAAAATTTGGATAGTAATAGTCGCACCCTCTTTGGATAGTTTTTCAGATTAAATGAATTAAATATTAAAATGCTTAGAATAAGGCCTGACCCACAGTAAGTGCGCAGTAAATATTATTGTTATATATATGCATGTATGTGCAAATACATACCTATTATGCATTCATATTTATTATTTATACACATATATCCTTAAGAAAGATGTTTATTAAAATGTTATGAAAAGTTCTAGCCAATTCCTAGAGAATTGCTGCTTCTGTTCTAAAAATGTGCTAGTATTAGCAAATAATTGTTTATTGAATAAATACTTGGATGAATGAATTGTCTAGAAAACATATGTAAAACCTAATTACTAGTACTTTACTAATTGATGTCAGTTTTACACAATAAATAAAATGTATGTCTAGTATTGATACATTATTAGTTTTTTAGACAATAATCCAAAAATCTATTGTGAATATCTGAGTAGTTAATATGGTGGTTAGTTACAAAAAATGTCTACTTTCTAACTTCTTAAAAATAACTGTATTTTAGGTAAGGGTAGTGTGATATATTTAAAATAATTTTATAATCTCAAGTCTTCCTAGTAGTGTATTGTTGATATATCTTTTAAAATATGTATATCAAATTTATTTTCTACATGGTTTGTACCACTGATCACCAAAAACAAATTTCCTGTACCCATAAAATGTATTCTTTTAAATATATATTAAAATGTCTTCTTTAAAGCTTTTCTCAGTTTCATGGACTTATTACTCATTATAAAATTGGAGCTCTGTGTATGAATATTATTGATCATGAGTTAAAAAGACACGAGCTTTGGCAAGAAGAACTTTCAAAGAAGAAGAAAGCTGATATCCTTTTAGGGTGGCATTTGAACCCTCTGTTGCCTTTTGCTATAAGCTTTGGATGGGTGGGATGGTTTTGTTCTTTTCGTTTTTCTTTTTTAAAATTGTTAATTGCATTACTTGGAAACAATGCAGAAGTGTGTTATTGAAGGTTAAGAAGTAGATTGAAACCGTCAAAATGAATACAGTTTGACATTCACTTTTTGTCTTTTAACAACCTGTATTAGTTAATGAGGTAGAAGGAGCAGGTAGTAGTTGTGTCGGGTAACTTAGTAGGTGAACCTCTAAAGGATTACATCATTACATCCACTATGATCCTTTGGTTAGTTGAAGCCTAGTTCACCGCTACTACTTACATACTTCTATGTGAGTACTAAGGTGACTTTGATTAGAATGGGTGTAAATTTGGTGATGAACCTAGTTAAAGGTTCTATTTTTCTAGGAAAGTGCAAAAATACTGTTGTTAATAAATAAAAATTTGAAAGGCCTATAGAATGATAGAACCTGTGAAAGAAAACTTAGGTATCTGTTTTAACCTATCTTGCAAATATAAAAATCTTTTCTGCAACATCCCTGGCAAATGGCATTACATAGGCTCTTCTTTAACAATGTCAGTGCTTATTTATTTCACCCATTCTGTGGTTTAGCATTCTGTTTATTATAATAGTCTTTTGCTTAGTGCACTGAAGTCCATTTCCCAATAACTTCTATCCATTGGTTCTAGTATTGCATACCAAAGCAATATGGAATAAGGATATTCTCTTCAACATCATAGTTCTTCTCATATTTGAAGATATTTATCATATTTTAGCCTCTACAACTTAATGCTTCTGGATCGGAGGCCCCTGGTTTATTCATATCTGTTCAAACATGATGTGTTTTGTAGATCAACTAGGCATGCTGGTAACTTTCCTTTGAATCAAGTGTTTACTGTGTCTTTTAAAAAGTGAAAACTTTATTCCTGTTGTGCAGTGTATCATACACTTTTAACTCTGCTTTGTGCAAAAGTGGACCTTACTTTTATATTAATTTTGGCCTCCGGAAACCCTGAGGCTTCAATTTAATCTGTGTTGTAATAGGTTAACTCAGGTTATTGTGTACAAAATCTCTCAGACTTTTATTATTGTCACATGGAATTCCAAGATGCTATAAAATCCACACCACACACAAGCTTTGACTTTTCTTAATTAGAATCTTTTCAGGTTTATAAATTTCCTGTGCATACCATAAACTTCTGGCATCTAGATTGACAGTGACTCAACTACATCGACAACCCAAGAATCCTAGAGACTTTACATCAGTTCTGGAGTCCCAAGACTCCTGAATGCTTCAGTGATACCTAAAATTTATTTAAACTGGAGAAGTATGCAGGGAACCACTAGTGGAACTCTAGCAATCATGAATTTGCATTTTGTGATTATTTGGTGACAAGAACTGATATCTTAGGACATACTGTATTTCTATATCAGACACCATTAATTTTAAGATTCACTATTGTTTAACCGCTAGGAGAGGAACATATGCTTTCAATTAAGCTATGACACATCATGGATTATAAGACACATCCCATTTTGGAGATGTTAAGATGTGAGGAAAATATGTCTTAGACTCAATAGATTATGGTAATTGAAGGGATATAAAAATTACATCAGAATTCTGGTCATTTCTCCTGACATGTTACTGTTTTATTATGTCCTAAATTTCTTTGTACTTTGATACAAGTGGTATTCAACAAGGTTAGCTGCATTGACTCATATTCTGGGGTCATATGCTTGACTCACATGCTGAAATAACTGATTATTTTTGCAAGGTGTCCAGGGGACGATTTGGGACCAAAAGATGTGATTTTTAAAATTTGTTTACCTTTAAGTTTGGTCTAGTTCTTTCTTGGCATCTCTAGTCTGAAAAGGCTGCTATAAAAGCTTTAGATTTACTCTATATCCTTTAAATATTCTGGGCCTCTGTCTGAAGTAAAATCCAGTGTTCTTAGTAACTAAATCATTCTCTGAGGCAGTAATATTTTTGGTTTGTGGACCCACTTGATAATCTGTTGAAAGTTATAGATTTGTGCACGTACATAAAATACATACAGTTTCTGGGAATTCAAGTATTTGGTGAGGTTCAAACATCTATATGATGTTAGCTGTGGGCTACATTAAAAAAAGTTTGTTCACCCAAGGACTCCTAGGGAATCCATGAGCACTTAGATAAGAAGTGCTGTTACAGCACAATTATTATACAGAGAACATTTTAGTTAAACTTTTGGTGAGAAAAATAACTGGATAAAGTTGCATATAAAATCTAATAGTGCCGTTGTTCATAGAATTTATCAGTAGATTTTTTTGCTTCAGTGAGTATGGATGATCCTTAACAAGTTGTTTACTTGATGAAGACCCTGAAAATCAAACCTTGAGAAAGGATTATGAAAAAACCTTTAAAAAGTACCAGGGGCTTGTGGTAAAACAGGAACAGCTATTACGAGGTATGAATTCCTAAGCAATGAGGAAGGCAACAAAGTACTTACTCTAAATACATTTGTTTTGTTCACTTTTTTATCATACCTGTAAAGCTAATGTGAGAATAACTGAAAGTTCTATAAATGTTAATATGCTACAAGTTCATCTGTCTTTAGCGTGGGTAATGTTTTAAATTTCACTCTACTATTTTTCCCCGTTTCGTTCCTAAATGTTTATATACTTATTATTTATTTCCTAAGAAAGGATTTTTTAATCTAGTGTGTGACCTTTTCAATGATAACAATCTTTGTCTCTTCAACCCTAACTTGTTTTATAAAGTGAATTATTTTATTGCTTTCCTAGGAAATTGATATAAAAATTTTAAAATATTTCTCTTGTTTAATAGAAAAGCATTCCTTGTCTCTAGCTTTATTAAGAGATTTAAAACTTCAATAGTATGGTTTTTTGGTTACTGATAAGATGTAAAATCTTATGGTGGTTAGTGATAATGACATGGGACTTTTAAGTGTGAATTTAATTCCTGGTTTCTACTTGACTATTTGGTGATTCATGTAGTTCATTGGTGTTTGACTAACTTTGTATGTGGAAATACTTGTTAACTCCCAAAATATTTTCATCCTGTGAAGATTATTAGCAATTTTAACTACACTGAGTTTTTTAAATATTTGAAGCCAAGTAATTTAGTTCAGCCTGTTGGAGAAAATGTCAGATTTTCAAAAGTTCATTTTAAAATATGCTAGAAAATAATAGGTATTATCTATGTTAGCATGTAATCCGAAATGCATCAGATCTCAAGAAAGCAATTGTTTTCGTGTAAAAGTTTCGAAGGACTAATTTGACTTTTTTAACATGCAAAAGTTTAAGCTCTGTTTCTAACCAAATATTTTATTTATGCAGATATTGTATACTCTTAACAGCTTTATTGAGGTATAACTGATAGAGAATAAATTGTATAATTTTAAAGTATATAATTTGATAAATTTTAACACATGTAAATACCCATGAAATGGTGACCATAATCAAGATAAAGTACATATCCATCACTCCCAAAATTTCCTCATACATCTTTGTAATCTCCCCTTTCCTTCTACCTTCTCCCTTCTTCCTCAATCCCAAGTCATCATTGATCTGCTTTCTGTCACTTTAGGCTAGTTTGCATTTTCTAGAGTTTTATATAAATGATATCATGTAGTATGTATGTGTTTTTGTCTTTTACTCAGCATAATTAAAGATTCATTCATATTATTGCATTTATCAAATAGTTATTAAATAGTATTTCTTTGTATTCACCTGTTGATGATCATTTAGAATATTTCCAATTTTTGGCAATTTTAATGCTGCTGTGAACATTTGTCTACAAGTCTTTGTATGGACATACACTTTCTTCTCTCTTATTTAAATACCTAATGATGGAATGGCTGAGTCATATGATAGGCATATGTTTAACTTTGTAAGAAACTGCCAGATGTTTTTCTATAATAGTCGTTTTTGTATTCTCACCATGAATATATGTGGTTTTGATTTGAATTTCTCTAGAGACTGATTATGTTGAGCATCTCTTGATGTGCTTATCTGCCATCTCTTTGTTTGCTGAAGTGTGCCTTCATAATTTTTGCCTTATTATTAAATTGGATTGTTTTATATACTTTACATGTTTTGGATATAAGCATTTATGCAGATACATGATTTCATTCTCCTAAAGTATCTTTTTAAGAGCAGAATTTTACATTTTTATGAATTCCAACTTAGTGTTTTTTCGATCATGGTTTTGGTATTGTATCTAAGAAATCCTTTCCTAACTAAAGGTTACAATTATTTTCTCATATGTTTTCTTCTAGAAATTGTATAGTCTCAGAGTTTAGTTAAGCCTATAATACATTTTGAGTTAATTTTTGTATATGGGGTGAGGAATGGATGAAAGTTCTTCATGTTTTTTGCATATGAATAGCTAATTATGTAAGTACTACTTTTGAGAACACTATCTTTTATCTACTGAATTGATTTATATCTTTGTCAGAACCATTTGTCCATATGTGTCATGCCTATTTTTGGGTTTCTATTTTGTTCTGTCCATCATTTTTGTGTGTTTTGATGCCAGTAGCACAGTGTCTTCATTACCATAGCTTATAGAAAATTTTGATATCAGATGCTTTTAGCCCTACCAATTTTTTATTCCATTGATTTCTACTTTGATCTTTATAATATTTTTTCTTCAGCTTACTTTGGGTTTAATGTGCTCTTATGTTTTTGGTTTTTTTGTTTTTTGTTTTTTGGTTTTTTTTTTAGATGGAAGCTGAGGTCATTTATTCAAGACCTTTCTTCTCAAATACAGATATTTAGTGCTAAAAATTTCCCATTAAGCACTTCTTTGATGGCATCCCACGGATTTTCATATGTCCTGTTTTCATTTTCATTCAGTTTAAATACTTTCCAGTTTCTCTTTTGGTTTCTTTTTTGACCCATGGGTTATTTAGAAGGGAGATCTTTTTTTCCCAAATAATTGATGTTCAAGTCTTTACATATGTTGATGTTTTCCTGTACTTTTTCTATTGTTGAGAGAGTAATATTGAAATCTCTGACTATAATTGTGATTTATTTATTGCTCCTGCACTTCTACCAGTTTTCACCACATATATTTTTGAAGCTCTCTATTCTTGGGGACATAAAGATGTAGGATGTAGATGTACTATTGATGAATTGTCCTGGTTATCAATATGAAGTGATCTTCATCATGGCTGGATATATTTTTTTGTCTAAAATCTACCTTTTCTTATATTAATCTACTTCTTGTGACTAGTGTTATCATGGGATATATTTGTCTATATATTTTTAATATATTTATGTCTATATTAAGTGTGTGTTTTTATGAACAACATTTAGATTGGCTTTGCATGTGTGTATGTGTCTTTTTCCTCCTTTTTCCTTCTTGTCCACCTTCATATGAATTTGAGACTTTTTAAAATTCTATTTTATTTTCATTGTTAGCTTAGCTATAAGTCTTTTGTTATTTTATTGATTGCTTTAAGGTTTATATCACACATCTTTAATCATAATTACCTACAAGTGATACATGTTTAACTTATCATAAGTTAAGTCTGCTGTCAAGTATTTTGTGCCATTTCATGCTTAGTGTTACAATCACTTCTTTCCTCTCCCACCTCTATGCTAATACTAACATTTATTATACTTATACATATGTTACAAACCCTATCACAAGGCCAGATGTGGTGGCTCACACCTGTAATCCCAGCATTCTAGGAGGCCCAGGTGGGCAGATCACTTGAGGTCCAGAGTTTGAGACCAGCCTGGGCAACATAGGGAAACCCTGTCTTCAACAAAAAACAAAAATTAGCCGGGTGTGGTGGCACATGCCTGTAGTCCCCAGCTACTCAGGAGGCTGAGTGAGGCAAGATAATCACTTGAACCTGGGAGGCAGAGGTTGCAGTGAGCCAAGATCGCACCATTTCACTCCAGTCAAGTGACAGAGTGAGACTCTATCTCAAAAAAAAAAAGCCAAAAACAAACGAAAAACCTTATAACACATTATCATTTTATATAAATAATCAATTTTATTTTAAATATATATTTACTAAGAAAATAATCTTATATATTTACTTGTAGAGTTACCATTTCCATTGATGTTATTCCTTTGCATAGATCCATATTTCTGTCTGGTGTCATTTTCTTTTTGCCTGAGCAATTTCCTGTAATGTTTCTTGTAGGACATACTTACCAGTGGTTAATTACCTTTTGTGTGTCTAAAAATGTCTTATTTTAAAAATATTTTTATCTTTTTGAAATATTTTCACTGGGTTTAGAACTCTAGGTTGACAACCTTTTTTAATACTGTAAGGATGTTGCTCCATTGTTGCCTTGTTTGCGCTGTTTTTGATGAGAAGTCTGCTGTCATGCTATCTTTGTCTATATATTAATATAAGGTCTCTTTTTCTTGGACTGCTTTTAAGATTGTCTCTTCATCATTCATTTTGAGTAATTTATTATGATGGACCTTGGTGTAATTTTCTTTCTGTTTCTTGTTTTTGGAGTTTAGGGAGCTTATTGAAACTCTGGGTTTATAATTTTCACTAAATTTGGAAATATTTCTGTTACTATTTTTTCAGGTACTTCAGGTAAACATATATTAGGCCACTTGAAGTTGTTCCACAGTTCTCTGAAACTCAACATTTTTTCCATGTTTTTCTGTGTGTTTAATTTTGGATAGTTTCTGTGATTATGTCTTCAGTTTCACTAATCTTTTTTTCTCCTGTTTCTAAACTGCTGTTAATTTCATCTAGTTTACAGTCTCAAGCATTGTAATTTTCAGTGATAGAAGTTTGAATGTTTTTTGTGGTATCTTCCATGTCTCTACTTAACTTTTAGAAGATCTAGAATACAGTTATATAACTTATAATGTTCCGTTTTTATAATTAAACTTTAGGACAATTCTTGGACAGTTGCAATTGGTTCATTTTTCTCTTCCTTGTGAGTTATAGTCCCTGCTTCTTGTATGACTGATAATCTTTGATTAGAAGCAAGACAGGGTCAGGCGCAGTGGCTCATGCCTGTAATCCCAGCACTTTGGGAGGCCGAGACAGGCAGATCACCTGAGGTCAGAAGTTCGAGACCAGCCTGACCAACATGGTGAAACACTGTCTCTACTAAAAAATACAAAATTAGCCAGGAGTGGTGGTAGATACCTGTAATCCCAGCTACTCAGGAGACTGATGAGGCAGGAGAATTGCTTGAACCTGGGAGGTGGAGGTTGCAGTGAGCCGAGATCGCATCATTGCACTCCAGCCTGGGCAACAAGAGCAAAACTCCATCTCAAAAAAAAAAAAAAAAAAAAAAAAAAAAAGCAAGACAGTGAAATTTACATTGTTGTAGGTGGATTTTTTATTCCTAAAAATATCTTTGAGTTTTGTTTGGCAACATAATTAAATTACTTGGAAACAGTTGTATCCTCTTGGATCTTACTCTTATAATTTGTTAGTCTGGACAGAAGCAGCATTTAGTATAAGGCTGGTTATTTCCCACTACGGAGGCAAGACCCTTCTGAGGACTCTACCCACTAATGCATGAATTATGAGGTTGCCAGTATGGTTGGTAGAAGCAGGCATTATTTTCAGCTTTCTTCTTCTACTCCTCTCATTTTGTTCTGTCCCAGCCTCACTTAAATTCCTATGCTCCCATCAATACTCAACTCAATATTTGAGGGAGGCCTCTGTTAGAACTCCAGAGTTTCTCTCTGCTCAGCTCTTTCTTCTTCAGTACTCTTTTCTGTGAACTCCTTGGCATCTCTGGATTCTTGGCTTCATCTCCTTAACTCAGGGATACTATCAGGTTCTGCCTGGATTCTCCTTCACTGTGTTGTGACCTGGAAACTCTCTCAAGGCAATATTCTAGGATAAACATAGGACTATCTCATTTATTTCTTACCTCTCAGGGATTACTGTCCTTCCTTGTCTGGTGTCCACTATTGTGAAAATCTTTGTTTTGTGTATTTCAGTCAGGTTTTTTCGTGGTGTTGTCAGGCAAAGGTTTAAAACCCCATCCTATTAATTTCCTGGGGTGCTGTAACAAATTACCATAAACTGGATGGCTTAAAACAACAGAAATTTATTCTCTCATAGCTCTGGAGGTTGGAAGGCCAAAATCAAGGTATCATCAGGCCCATGTTCTCTCTGAAGGCTCTGGAAAAGAATCTTCTCCTGTCTCTTTCTAGCTTTTGGTGGGTCCCAGCAATCTTTGGTGTTTCTTGGCTTTTAGCTACATCACTCCAGTCTCTGCCTTTGTCTTCATATGGCCTTCTTCCCAATCTATCGGTCTCTGTTATGTCATCTCCTCCTCTTCTTAAGACACCACTCATTGGATTCACAGTCTACCCTAATCCATTGTTACCTCACCATAACCAGTTACATCTGCAAAGACCCTATTTCCAAATAAAGCACATCCTGAGGTTTTGGGTGAACATAAATTTTCGGAGGATGATATTCAATCTGCTACATCTATCTTGGCTGTAAAGAGAAGCCTGTTTGTTTTTTCAATGTAATTCTAAAACCTTTTGACAGTGCCTCGTATAGAAAGTCAGCATAATGGAATAGTGTAAATATGTGAACTTTGGATCTGATAGGCTTGAATTTCAATTTAGCACACTTTCTAGCTGTATGGTAGGGAAAGTTATTTAATTTCTTTGAATCAGGGGTTTCCCATCTGTAAAATTTTTATAATACTTCTTTCTTCATAAAACTGTTTTAGAATTTAAATACACTTTATACATCAACAGGCCTGGCATACAATAGATACTTTTGGCCTTCCACCCTCCATCTCTAATATTTGTTAAATAAATAAATTTTATATTTATCTACTTATGAATATGCATATGCATGTATTTCTTCTTTTCATAAACATTTAGAGGTAGCTGGCAAGAATACATGAAGTGAAACACTAAAACAATGAGGCCACAAGAGAGCAAAAAGACTGTATTGAACATAAAAACCTACATAATTCTTACAGAAATTGAACTCTGAAGCTCCCTGTCAATCAAGGAAAAATGGAAAACATTATCTGTTAATATCGTTTTCACTATAAAAAGAGAATAAGTTTCCTTTGAGAACCTAAGCATTTTTATTATACAAATCTAAAAGAAATTTTACTTAAAACTAGCAAACAGTGGCTTCAACTCTGTCTAGTGCAATAATTGTCTTACTAAATTTCATAAGGTCTTTTCTTATAGTGACTAACAGAAAATCGGTTTGCATATGAAAAGTCGATTTTAGTAGGCTCAAATTTAGCTGTAGCTATACTGTATATTTTGGATTATTGCACTTTTTAACACAGCAGACTTTAGGTGTTAAAGTTTTATAATATGTTATCTTGTTTTCTATATGTATAAAAACTATTTTCCCCTGTCTGCGTTATTTTTTCCTGACTTATCTACCTTTAGTTGCCCTTTGATTTCTATTAAACTCTAAGCTCCAAGAGGGCAGGAATCATTGTTTTATTTTGGTTATTGTGTCCTTCTCAGAATTGTATGAATTATTTTTTATATATATGTTTTGTTTTAAATACACACACACACACACATACACACACACATATATCCCATTCAGTAACAATAAATGGTTTTTAATTAACCAATTACTAACCAGTTAAAATTTTCAAAATAATATATTAACGTTTTAGGGCTATCTCTGTTGCCTTGGTGAGTAGAAATGATTTTCTAAATTGTTGATTCAGTTTACTAATTCTTTAACTCTCGTATATTTCATTTTTCTAGTTGCTCTTTATTTGCTTCTGAATCTTGCTGAGGATACTCGTACCGAACTGAAAATGAGGAACAAGAACATAGTTCACATGTTGGTGAAGGCCCTTGATCGGGACAATTTTGAGCTGCTAATTCTAGTTGTGTCATTCTTGAAGAAACTCAGCATTTTTATGGAGAATAAAAATGATATGGTAACTTACAAAGATTTTTCTTGAAATAGTTCATGTTTGCCATTTTCAAATTAAAATATTTTGATAAAAATTAAACACTTTATTCCCCTACTGAGATAATTCTGAATAAAGATTTTACCATAGCAATAACTCACTGTTATTGCTTCATTAAGAAATGTATTCCATATTAGTCAATATTCCAGATGATTGGACCTTTCTGAATAAAAATCATTTCTAATATATAGAATGGATCTTGCCATATTAAACATAATATATAGAAAGTTTGTTTAAATTTAAAATTTTATTTCAGAGTCACCTGATCTTGTTATTTTACCCTAAGCTATTTTGCCTTCTGCATCTCCAACTTCAGTTTGTGGAATTAAAATTTAGCCAGATCTCTTCCTTGTTACCCATACTTCCACTTTGTTACCTACAGTTCTTTGTTACCTGCTGTTCTACTTGGCAGCCACAACCTGTTGATTCTGCTTTTTAAAAATCTCTTGAAACTTTAATATTTCTTCCTTTCATTATTAGTGTCATTGTATTAATTCCCTCTTTATTAATTTATTAATTAATACCCTCTTTGTTCATACCTTCTTTATTTCTTGATTGAATTATACTAGCCTCTCATTTGCCATCTTTTACTGTGTTGATGCAATGATCTTTGGGAAATACAAGTTGAGCATATATCATTTTCACCTGTGTAAAATATACATAGTATAAAAATATATAAAGATAAAATAAAAATTCTCATCTGCTTTTTACCATGTCGTTAAAAAGTCTTTGTTATGTACAATAATATAGTCAATAGATCATATATTAACCTACCTTGTTTTCAGATAACTGAGTTGTTTACAATTTTATCTATTACAAATAATTCTTCACTGCACATATTTGTACATACATATTTGTCTATATTTCTGCTTATTTTCTTGGAGCAGGTTCCTATAAATGAAATTATTGGATCATTGACCTTAACTCCATTAAGGATAATTTTTATAACTATATATCATTATGTGCTGTGTATTACTGGCAAAAATGGCTTCTCCTTTAGATAGTCTAAATATATAGTATGTCTGCCTACTCTATTTTATTTTAAAATCAAATGAACTAGGAAGTAGCTATACTATAGTGAATGATATGGCAGGCCCTTTGAAAACCTGAGACTTATTCATCAGATTTAATAAGTACCTTGAATTATAATTATTGAATGTATGAAATTTTATTTTTCCCATATATATTTAGTATCTGTCATTTTCATTATCAGTATATAATTATTTATGTTCATGATGTGCCTGAGATTATTTTGGGATTGACTCTTCTTAGATTAATCAAACATATTTTTTGTTTTCACTATATCTAAGAAGAATATGATAACATGGTAGTATATAAACAGTCCTGAGTAGTTAAGAGTATGGCTAAATAATTACTTCCTCTTGCTATAAATTGAAGTATGTTCTTCTATTTGTGTGATCAAATTAAGTTCACTTTTAGTAAGTTTTCAAAATTCAAATTGATTTCTATCAGCATGTATCTATTATATATGTATTAGAGTTAGATTTAACTAATACAGTTACGTGTTTATTCTATCAAAAAGATCTTGACTATTATTAAAAGTTATTTTCTGGGAAGATGATAGAATTGGAATATATGATATAAATTGTCTCATTAAACCTCATTTTTTATTGAGGAGGAAAAACTGAGGTTTCGAAAAGTTTGTTATTCTTCTAAGATCAAGAGAAGTATTTGATTAGCCAGATTTTTACTATAGATGATATGGATTTTACTTTTTATTGTGGAAGAAATACACTTAATTTAAGGACATCTGTAGAATCAAGATTTTTAGAATTTGACTGGACCTTAAATCCAAGGCCAGATTTAGTGAATCTATAGCCTCCCAATTTCACAGATGAAGTAGGAGAGGACCAAAGACATTAATTTGCTTGAGGAAGCAGATCTCTAGATACTGAACTTCCTACTCTTCTTCTTTGCCTCCTGGGAAAAATAGTTTAGGTCTTTTTTTTTTTTTTTTAAGACATTTTTAGTAAGATTAACAATAAGCAGTTTTTAAATGTTTGTTTCCAGGAACACTGAGAAAGATACAATTAAAGGCTGAAACAAACTTGCGATAGATTGTTGGTAAACCCTCACTTTACATAGACTGTTTAATAAAAATACTAATTATAAGTTCTGTGATATAGAAAGAGACTTGAGAAGGGCCGGGCAGGATGACTAATGCCTGTAATCTCAGCACTTTGGGAGGCCAAGGCAGGTGGATCATCTGAGGTCAGGAGTTCGAGACCAGCATGGCCAACATGGTGAAGCCCCATCTCTACTAAAAATACAAAAATTAGCTGGACGTGGTGGTACTCGCCAGCCATCCCAGCTTTTTGGGAGACTGAGGCAGGAAAATCACTTGAACCCAGGAGGCGGAGGTTGCAGTGAACTGAGATCATGCCACTGCACTCCAGCCTGGGCGACAGAGCAAGACTCTGTCTCAAAAAAAAAAAAAAGAAAGAAAGAAAAGAAAGAAATAGACCTGAGGGCATTGCATATTGAGGTAGTTATTAAATTTAGCTCTCAAGATTGGGTTTTTATCAACCAAAAAGACATGACTAGAAGGCTGTGTTAAATGCTAGTCTAGTGTTTAAACATCTGATTGTCTAATGGCACATATTTCACATTCTATTCTGTGCAATAGAAATACAAATTAATAACCGGCTGGGCATGGTGGCTCACACCTGTAATCCCAGCACTTTGGGAAGCCAAGGCAGGTGGATCAGTTGAAGTCAGCAGTTCAAGACCAGCCTGGCCAATGTGGTGAAACGCCATCTCTACTAAAAATACAAAAACTAGCCAGGTGCGGTGGCACACACCTGTAATACCAGCTACTCAGGAGGCTGAGGCAGGAGAATTGCTTGAACCCAGGAGGTGGAGGTTGCTGTGAGCGGAGATCATGCCATTGCACTCCAGCCTAGGTGACAGAGTAAGACCCCATCAAAAAAAAAAAAAATTGTTAACAAACTCTGCAAGTTTTTTTAATTAAGTTTTGCTGTAACAACCAGTGTATGTATATACTATTGCTTTTTCAAAAGGAAAATACCACCTAATATAATTAGTGACAATTGAAGCTTGTGACAGTTTTATTTATAAAAGGAATAAGGAGATGGTTGAGCTATTTGTGAGGTAGTATTATTTATTTAAATCAAGTGTTTATTTTACTCTTGATGTGAACTAATACCAGCCTTGCTTTTAGACAGTTTTTAGAGGAACAACAGAGAGGATATATGTTGCCTAGTTTGCTTAATTTTCTTACTGCTCACTTTTGAGAATTCTTTCTGTATTTGGATACAAGTTGTTTATCAGTTACATGTTTTGCAAGTATTTTTACTTTTCTGTGGCTTCTTTTCATTCTCATATGAAAAGCAGAAGTTTTTAATTTTCGTGAAGTCAGCATATAAAAAAAATTTAGTGGACTGTATTTGGGTGTCATATTTAAGAAATCTTTGTCTAACCCAAGTTGACAAAGATTTTTTCCTGTGTTTTCTTCAAGTTTTATAGAGGTTTTTGTCATCGTTTTTGTCTATGATACATCCATTTTGAGTTAATTTTGTATATGGTGCATGATATGGACCAAGATTTATGTTTTTTAATATGGATATCTAGTTGTTCCATAACTATTTGTTGAAAAGATGCTTTTATCCATTGAAATTGCCTTTCCATGGATCATGAGGTCAGGAGATCCAGACCATCCTGACTAACACGGTGAAACCCCATCTCTACTAAAAAATACAAAAAATTAGCCGGGTGTGGTGGCGGGCGCCTGTAATCCCAGCTACTCGGGAGGCTGAGGCAGGAGAATGGCATGAACCCAGGAGGCGGAGTTTGCAGTGAGCTGAGATCGCACCACTGCACTCCAGCCTGGGCAACAGAGCGAGACTCCGTCTCAAAAAAAAAAAAAGAAAGAAAAAAAGAAAAAAGAAAATTTGGCCATATATGTTTGCTTCTGTTTTTAGACTCTGTTTTCTGTTCCATTAATCTATGTGTCTGTGCTTTCATCAATACCTCTTTCTCTTGATTACTATAACCTCATAGTAAGTATTGAAATCAGGCAGTAAGAGGCTGCCAATGTTGTTATTCTTTTTCAGAGTTATTCTATTCCGTATTTTTCCATGTACATTTTAAAATCATTGGGATTGCATTGAATCTGTTGAGGGGATCAATATATTGACCATATTGGATTTTTCCAATCCATGAATATGGTATAGGTTTCTATTTATTTGGGTCTTTTTTGATTTCTTCCATCATTTATAGTTTAGCATACATATTTTGCACGTATTTTTTTAGATTTATACTTAAGTATTTTACCATTATAAATGATAGTTTTAAAAAATTACCCATTTCTTGGTTTTGGTTGATAGTATATAGAAATATAATTGATTTTGCGTATTGACTTTATGTCCTGTGACTTTCTAAACTCACTTTTTAGTTGTACTGACTCAGATTTTGGAGACTTTCTAAGTGGATAATTGTGTTATCTGCAAATAGAAAGTTTTGTTTCTTCCTTTCTAATCTGTATGATTTCTATTTCTTTTTCTTGCCTTAAATTGCACTGGGTATGCCCTCTTGTTTGATGTTGAGAAGGAATTGTGGGAGCAGCTATCCTTGCCTTGTTACTGATCTTATGAGGAAAGCAATGTCTTTCACTATTAAGCATGATGTTAACAGTAGGGTTTTTTAGATACTTGCTATTTCTTGCTTCCTGATACTTTTTATCATCAATGGATGTTAAATTTTGTGAAATGCCTCCCTGTATCTATTACTGAGATAATCATATGGGTTTTTCTCTTTAGACTGTTGATATAGTGAGTTACATTGATTGGCTTTTGAAGGTTTACCAGTCTTGTATTTAGGGTGTAAACATTACTTGGTTGTGATATATTGCTCTTTTATGTATATTGCTCTTTTATATATATTGCTAAGTTTTATTGGCTAATTATTTTTGAGAATTTTTATGTTTATGAGGCATTATTCTATTGTTTTCTTTTCTCCTAATGTCTTGGTCTGGTTTTATTATTAGAGTAACTATGTCCTCATATAATGAGTTGGGAAGCATCCCTTCTTCTTTAATTTTTCTGGGAGGGTTTGTGTAGAATTGGTATTATTTCTATATAAATGTTTAATAGACTTCACCAGTAAAAAGTCATAGGCCTGGGATTTTCTTTCTGTAAATTGGTTTAATAGATATAAGACTGTTTAGGTTATTTCTTCTTGAGTGGTAGCTCAGTAGTTTGTCTTTCAGGGAATTTATTTCATTTATATGCTATCAGATGTACATATAATTTTTGGTACTGTTTCCTTTTTATCTCTTTGTCTGAAAGGCTAAAGTGATTTTCTCTGTTTTATTTCAGATATCGACCTTTTTTTTCTAGATTAACGGTTTTTCAATTGCTTTGGTATTTTCAAAGAAGCAACTTTTATTTTGTGTTTGATTTTTGAAAGTCTTTGGCGATAGAATTATACCCTATAATGAACAGCTCCAGGGTAGGACTACAGTGTGGCTGTGGAGTGTAGATAGAAGTCTGAAGGAAAAATCAGGTGTAAATTTGTCCCTTTAGCAATTTAAAAAAAAATTGTGTTTATTCCTTGGCATGGAGTGAAAGGAAAAAAATGTATCAAGGGCTCAGTTATTAATGTGATTTTTATGAGGTCAGTGAAAGATTGCAACACAGATATGAAATGGGTAGTATAAATAAATATTTTAGATCTCCAATAAAAGAAAAAGTAGAGCACAATTAATTATAAATCCTTTGATTAAAAAATCATAAAAACTTTTTCAAATTTCTTTCTTTTTTGCCATTGCTGTGTAACTAAAAGACATGAGATGTTTTTACAACCAAAGTTTTCTGATTGCTACCTTAAAAAAATCTGAATGCAGGGCTTCTTTTACTAAATAAGTTCTGTCCTCTATGACTATAAAGTAAGTTCTCTTAATGCAATTTTATGATCTTCTAGAGCAGGGATCTGCAAACTTTTTCTACAAAGGGTCAGATAGTCAATATTGTGGGTTTTACAGGCCATATGATCTCTCTTGCAACTACTAACTCTGCCCTAGTTGTAGCGTGAAAGCAGCCGTTGACAGTCGATAAACAAATGAGCATGGCTCTGTTCCAGTAAATATTTATTTATCAAAACTGAAATTGGAATTTCATATGATTATTGTATATCATGAAATATCGTTCTTCATTTGATTTTCTTTTTCAGCCATTTAAAATTGTTAAAAGCCAAAAGCCATTCTTAGCTCATAGGCTGAATGGAAAGATAGCAGGCCAGATAGGCCCACTAGTCATAGTTGGCTGATCCCTGTCCTAAAGTTTCAACTATTACTTTTAGTCTAGCTTCTTTCCTGGGTTTTATATGATTTTTAAATATTCACTGAATACCATCTCAAATGTCAAAAATTAAAATAATATTTTGCCTTCATTATCCTAAACCTCTTTTTCCATTTGTCAGTTAACAGAAAATAATCTACCTTATTGACCGTACAGAAAAGGACTCTGATACTGCTGTTTTTAAATAGGCCTTTTACAAGTTGGTGCTTGGTTAGTGTCTAGGACTTTGGATTTTAGGAGTATTCCTAGTCTAGGAACAAATCTGACCACATCACCCCCTGGACTTAAAATCTTTCAGGACACTTTACTGCCTGCGTAATAATGTTAATCTTCTTAGTACAGCATTAAAAGCTCTTACAATTTTGTATAGATCTGTCTTACAGCCTTCTGCCAATCTCCAACATGTACTTTATACTATGATTATACTAAATCACTTGCAATTCCCTAACAAGCTCTTTTATTCCTAAATGCTGATTCACTGACTTTTTCTTCAACTTGTATTGCCATTGCCTTTCTGAACCAGAGAACAAATTCGTAGTCATTTTTTTTTTTAACTTTGTTCCCAATTTGAAGTCTTCTGTTCTTCCAGGTGAGTTGGTAGTTCTGTCCGTGCTGTTTTCAGAGCATTTTGTTCATTCGGTTTTTATCATATTGTATTTTCATTATTCATTCTATTTGTCTACTTTTTTTTTTTTTTTTTTTGGAGACGGAGTCTCGCTCTGCCACCAGGCTGGAGTGCAGTGGCGTGATCTCGGCTCACTGCAACCTGTGCCTCGTGGGTTCAGGTGATTCTCCTGCCTTAGCCTCCCAAGTAGCTGGGACTACAGGCATGTACCACCATGCCCAGCTAATATTTGTACTTTTAGTAGAGATGGGGTTTCACCATGCTGGCCAGGATGGCCTCAATCTCTTGACCTCGTGATCCACCTGCCTCAGCCTCCCAAAGTGTTGGGATTACAGGCGTGAGCGACCATGCCCAACCTACTCTCTTTTTATACTGAGGAATCCTTGAAGGCCAAGATGAGGTCTTTACATAGGACCTGGTACTTAGTAGGTGGTGTTCAGTAATGCAAAGTGTTTTCAAGGATCAAATGTAATTTGTCTTCCAGTTGATGGAATTAAATGAGGGAAGGAGAGGATGGTGTAGCATATATACTTTCTCCTCAAAAGTTTGATTTCAGCAAAGTTTACAGATTGAAATGGACTATAAGATTAACATATAATTATAAAATAGGTATACATTATGGTAAACAAAAAATAATTATATTATTTTTGTCCTATTTTACAGCAGAACTTCACTGTATGTGTATTATTATTTTACTTAGGTGGAAATGGATATTGTTGAAAAACTGGTGAAAATGATACCTTGTGAGCATGAAGACCTGCTGAATATCACCCTCCGACTTTTACTAAACCTCTCCTTTGACACAGGACTGAGGAATAAGATGGTACAAGTTGGACTACTTCCCAAGCTCACTGCACTCCTAGGTATGCTTTTTAAAAATCAATGACAGTGTTGCCTGGAATTTCCAACATCACTAGAAAATTGAGCTCTGTGTTGAAAAATCTCCTGAACAAAAAGCATTCTGTCTGTATTCTTTGATTGGAAACTAAATAATAAAAATAAGCAGAATAAGTAAAAAATGATCTGTACCAGGATTTCCATGGTGCTATGGAATGAAATAAAATAGCTACTTTTAACCCTTTGACTTCATTTATCCATACTAAGCCAAAATGAAAGTAATTATGCAAGGAAAAATAAGGAAGCGAGGAAGCAGTAAGGAAAAAAATATTTTGTCTTCAGGATTTTTCTTAAAAAAGGAAATAAAAGCAGGTATCATTTACGTTCTTATATTCTGCTATACTTTTAAAATACTACTTAAAAATGAGCTAATTTGTGGAAACTTTTTGTTATTAAGTTAAAAGGGTTTGTTTTTTTTTTTAAATAGAGAGTCTCACCTTATCACCCAGGCTGGTCTTGAACTCCTGGGCTCCAGTGATCCTCCCACCTCAGCCTCTAAAAAGGGTATTTTGTATAGCAAGACTTAGAAAGTACTGTATTGGAGAATTCAGTTTATAGGTTATTTTGTATCGGCTGCCAGCAAGATGGTGAGTTGAAGAGTTAACATTGTGCAGTCAACATAATGCTAACTTTCTTAGTAGGGCATTAAATCTCTTTACAAACTACTCAATTTCCATCTTTATGGGCTCCTGCCAGTTCCCAGCATATACCTTCCACTATCACCATACTGAAACACTTGCAGTTTGCTAAATAAGCTCTTTTATGCCTAAGTGCCTGTCTACCTGTTTTATCTGCTTTTTTCCTCTACCTGCAATGCCATTGCCTTTCTTAACCAGAAAGCAAATTGTTACTTATATCTTAACTCTTTGTTCCTTTGTTTCAGTACTGCAGTTTCATTCTTTTTTACAGCTTTCTCCATATATTCAAATACTGCACAACAGTGTTATTATACATTTTAGAAGTTAGTCTATTAAGGAGCACTTTCAAAAATTGGTTTTTGAGAACCACAGCATTGTAGATATTTGAGGATAAATAAGGAAAACTTTAAGAGTAAAGTTGATTGATCTTGAATTTAATTCATGTGACCTTTCCCTTATTATAAATCTGACATAATTATGTGTCACGTATTAGGTCAGCTTCCCAATGTATGAAGATAAACATTTTACACCCATTGGCCTGAAGGAATTCATAGTCTATTTGGTTTGTTCAGTTTCCAGTCATGTACTTTTATTAAATAATTGCCTTGTAATATATGATAAAATGTGTGATTTAAAAGAGATTTTTAAGAAATCACTCATGCGATACCCACTTCATAATTTGTTAACAAGTAGTAAATTTTGGGATATAAGATATAATACCCAATATATAAATTAATGTTTTATCTCTTTTGGAGCTCAGTTTCCTTAGTCAGACTGTTTTATTAGAATTGTGACTGTTTACATCTAACCATGTGACCTTGGGCAAGTTATGCAAACTCTTTGTGATTCAGTTTCCTCATCTCTTAAATGAAGATAATGACTATATTCAGCTTAGAGTTTTTGAAGATCAAGTGAGGAATTGCCTGCAAAGTACCTGACACATAGTATTTTCTAAGTAAATGTTGGCTACTGTTATTTTCCTAATCAACATCATCATTCGTTATGAAGTAGACATTCTGTAAATGTTGCTGACTTATGTTACTCTGAGTACAAGCACTTTTCGCAAAAGTCTTATATTTTTGTTGACAAACTAGTTAATTTTTTAAAAACATTTTACTCTTGAATATGCAGTACAATTTAGTTCAGTAAAATGTTGATACTCTACCATGGCAAAGCACAGCGCTGAGCACTATAGAGAAATGTTTTTCAACCTACAGATACATTGGAATTCAAAAGAGATGATGTTCCCATATTGACACTTTATAGATAAGGTTTCATTTGAAATGGATATTGAAAAATTTGTCATTTTCACAGGGTGATATTTATAAAAGAATAAGAATTGAGGCTGTAGAAAGTAATTAAGATAAAGCAGTAAACATTACCTAAGGCATAGATGGAGCTAGGCCAGTAGGAGGAACAAGTTGCCATTTCAACTTGAGCATAGAATATGACTAAGTGAAAGATAACATTTAGAAAAATGGATTTATGCTTTTAAGTGGTATTATAAAGTTTAAAGCATTGCTAAGAAGTTTATACTTAAACTGATGGTGGGAATCATTGTAAACTTATGAGCTAGGTAGGTTATAGTCAGAAATCTGATAAAGGGAAATTAATCTGATGTATTCTATTTGGTGGACTCACATTAGAGTCTGAAGATGAGATCACTAGCCTGTTGTAGTAGGCAAGACAAGAAGTAAAGAAAACCTCATTTATAGAAGACATAGTGTGTCCAGTATGAGGCAAAAGGAAAGGGCAGAAGGGATTTGTCATAGGTGAAATGAATATGTTATAGTTACTGTTTGGATGTGGGTAATGATAGGAAAAGAAGTCATAAAATATATTACTATTAGATTGCTAGTGCCAGGAACAGAAAGAGAGAAGTGTGAAGGAACAGGGATATGGAGAATTGCATGCTTTTCTTAAAGGCTTCCACTTTGAAGTGACAAATTCTTATTGCTTACATTCTGTTGTTATGTAAGCAATAACAATGCCTGGAATGAGTAGAACTAGAACATTGGTGAGCAAGAAAATGATTCTGAAAGTTATTTTGGGGTTTTCAGGATTACCAGAATCTCTTAAATAGTACATCCTGACACATCATAGCAAATCCTACAGGACGTAGTCAGTCTGGCAACTGTGGTAGCCCAGAGCACATTGATTAAAGCTAGGACTGTGGAACCAGACTATATGCCTTTGAATATTGGCTTCATCTGATACCAATTATGTAATATTGTGCAATTACCTAAACTATATGTCAGTTTTCTTGTCTCCAGTATGTAGATAATAATAGTATATATTAATAGGGAAAAGTTAAATGAGATAATGCAATATTACAAAATTACAAATATGTGAAATTATCATCAAAATAAAAATACATAGATCCCAAAAAACTAGATATCTAGAAAGGATCTTTTTTGATAAGTTCTCCAGGCTTATATTATTAAGGGTATTTAATCATTTCATACACAGGTATCTTAGGTCGTCCAGGATTCTATAAGGGAACAGACTGGGTGACTTAAAACAACAGAAATTTATACTCACAGTTCTGGAAGCTGTAAAGTTCAAGATCAAGGTGCCAACAGATTCAGGGTCTGGGGATGGCCTGCTTACTGGTTCATAGACAGCTATTTTCTCACCGTGTCCTCACATGGCAAAAGGGGAAATGGAGCTCTTTGAGGTGTCTTTTCTAAAGGCACTGTATGGTTTGGCTGTGTCCCCGCTAAATCTCACCTTGAATTGTGGTAATCCCCATGGTGCAAGGGCAGGGCCAGGTGGTAATAATTGAATCATAGGGGCATTTTCTGCATACTGTTCTCATGGTAGTTGATAAGTCTCACCATATCTGATGGTTTTATAAATGAGAGTTCCCCTACACAAGCTCTTCTTGTCTGCCACCATGTAAGATGTGACTTTGCTCCTCATTTGCCTTCAGTCATGATTGTGAGGCCTCCCCAGTCTTTATTTCTTTATAAATTACCCAGTCTTGGGTATGTCTGTATTAGCAGCATGCCAACAGACTATCACAGGCACCAATCCCATACATGATGGCTCTGCTTTCATGACGTAACCACTTCTCAAAGGCCCCAGCCCCAAATATTATCACATTCAAGATTATGTTTCAACATAAGAATTTTGGGTAAACATAGACATTCAGTTTATAGCAGAAGGTCTTTTAAAAATCAATTACATCTTTGTTTTCTAAAGTATTTTCTTAAATTTACTTTAATATCTTGAATGTAATTTTAAATTTTAGTGAGAAGCAGTATAGTGTAGTGGTTAAAACCATGGGATTTGGAGCCAGAGTCCCTAGGTTCAAAGGCTATATGTGTGTAGCTATTATTGTTCTTACTGTCATTTATTCAAGTTTGCAAGTCTGAAGATAATTTATTATGCAGGGCCATAAATATTATTACCATGCCCAAGGATTTCCCCTTGCTAAATGGCCCCAGAACGCCATGTATTTTTCATTTTTATATATAATTTTTCTGTTTTTCCCCTGGCCTTAGCTGTCACTTCACATTTCTTCTGTACCAGCAGCATTTCTATAGCAGCAATTTTTCTCTCCTATAATAATCTATTTCTGTTCTCTTGTGGTCTTGGAAACTGACAACTGAACTTACTTGAATTGTATATTTTTTAAAAAATGAATTCCAAATGAGTTCCCCAAGGGTTCTCTTCCTAGTAATGTTCTTGAGTGTTACTGCATGGACCTTGTAACATTTCTTTTGACTCTGAAGAAACTGATTTTGCTGGATTGTATCTCTCTGCTATGTTCACAGAAATTGCATTTAGTGTATAACTGATTTCCTGATATTACTAGAATGGTCATTTTTACATTTGTTACTGTATAAGTTACATGTGTAGACAATTAAATCATTAACTCCTAACACAATAAGCTAAACTTCTCAATTGAGTAATTCAGTGATACATTTAACATATGTGATCTTTGGCTACAATGCTTATACAAAAGATATAGTAAGGAAACTGTGTTATAAAGGACATGAATTTGAAAGGGCTAGGAAAAATTTATTTAGAGCACTGACTTTCACACATTCTTTACTTCAATCCATAGTAAAATATATTTTTCCTAAGGTGAAAAAAGTATATTATTTTAAATATGTATTTTACAGTGTAGCCCAACCCTCACATGTGTATGTGATGTGTATATGTTTGTATACATGTATATTCACGTGTGTATGTCAATATATATTACATATTATTTTTGATATATATTTAAAAATTTGTTTAATATATGTAATTAAACAAAAATGTTCACAAAACAGTATTTACCTTTTCTATGTGCAATGGACACTTCGTATTTTATTGTATTCCGTTTTTTATGCTAGTTAATAGGTACTCATTGATTTTATCTTCCTGGTTGGTTTGATGAAAAATAATGAACTAGAGGAGGTGGTTAGACTTGTTTTTCTTCAAACCTTCAGAAATATCACTGTTTCTTGTGGATTTTTTTAAGTTTTATTTTTAGTTGATTTTTTAATGTGTTAAATAGTAGACAGTCTAAATTATTTTAGATTTTTTTGGTAAATAACTGGAGTGATTACATGGAATTAAAATTTAAAGAAATTCGACAGCAGAAACTTTCTGTAAATCAAATATTTAAAGTATTTGGGGTACATTTTCTCCACTGTGGAGAAAAGAATTTGAAAATATGCAGTAGACGTGAATGGTCAGTTTGCTTTTTTCTTCAGAAATAAACTCAATGTTTAATATATGTTCAAGTTGACAGTTGACTGAATTAAAGAATTACCTGTTACATATATAGAAATTACTTATTTTTTAAGAGGTGTAGAAGCCCCTCTGTGGAGCTAATGCATATGGTAGAACTTAGCATAAGTGATTTTTATGCTGTTTCAACTAGAAATGCTATCAGCTTTTAAGTAGATTTTCTTTATTATAATTTGGGGATCCTCACAACAGAAAAATCTTTTTTATATTTAATGATAGATTATTTTCACTAGAGTACAATGAGTTGTGAATCTTTCATGCTCTAATAAATCTATGCAATATGAACAGTTAATCTGCTTCTCAGTTTCCTGAAACATTTAACTAGTACATTGCGACCCCTGCTGTTGTGAGATTGGTGTTAATGGCTGAATAACTACTCAAAGTTTACTTGGAAAATAAACTGAAAAAATATATGTATTAAGGTTTTGTGATTTGAATAATTAAAGGCAAAAGGGAAATTGTGTTATAGCTCAGGCCTTTTTCCATGTAAGGCTCTAAGGGAAACTGTAATTCAATAGAACCAGAAATTATTTTAATTTTGTTTTGTCACATAAAGCATTTCATTTAAGAATTTTAAATTTAACTTTTTCTTTTAAAACCAGAGACACAAAAAGGGATTTGTAAAGAATATTATAAATAATTATGCTACATTTTCTATCTTATGCTGAAATTGATTTGAGTAGTTCTGATCTTTCCCTAAGAGTGCAGAAAATCTAAAATTTTAATTGGTTCCATGGAAAACCTTATATGTGAATATTCCTTTGTTTTCCTTCTCTTAAATATTACCAAATTTATTCATTTCTTATTTTTTAATATGTTATTTTCCTGAGATTTCATAAGGATACTAAATTTATTTCTGCTTAGTTCAAATTCAGTTGTAAATCATTTCAGTTCTATCATTCCTGTACTTTGACAGATAGTTTCTTATGTCTGGTAACTTAATGCTACCATCTGGGAGATCTGTCATAGCCATTGGTTTTAGCAAATGTGATTATCTGCAAACTGAATTGGACCTATAAAACTTGGCTTTACCTAATTGTTAGATACAGTCTTTTTTGAGATTTTTATAGTGTTACCTTTTTAAAAGTGTTTAAAGATTTTTTTGACTTATCCAAGAATCAGATCTTCAAAAAAAAATTTTCCTTGTCAAAACTTATTAAGCCATTTGACCTTGATATGTCTTGAGTGCTTCCTTATGTCAGACTGGGTTGGAAGATGGCAAGAAAATTCCTTGTCATAGTGTATTCTTCAGTACCCTGGAGGATGTACTGATAGTGTTTCAAAAGTAATTTGAAAAGTTAAATTTTCCTAGCTTTTTGTCTGATGGATCATGCACACATTTTGCTGCACCTTTCATTTGCTTTGGTTTAGAGATTTCATAAGCTGAGGATTGTTTGATATTCTTGAGGATGGTTTTAGCCCAAGAGCGAGCATAAATACGCAGTTGAAATGTGTTCTTTGGAAGGGCCTTCATTCTTGGATAAAAGTTAAACATCACATAGTGACAGGTGGCAGTGTTTTACAGAGTGCATACATCATAATAATAATAATAAAGGTGGCATTTCACTGGTGAACTCTTTTGGACAATTCTGAATTTTTTAGTTTATTCATATTTTTTTTTCTGTTGTGAGTGATATTATTGTATATTTTAAATTGAGTAATGTTCCAAATTTTTATGTCAGCTTTTAAAATGTTAACTAAATTTTATTTTACAATACTTTAAGTTCTGGGGTACATGTGCAGAACGTGCACGTTTGTTACATAGGTATACGTGTGCCATGGTGGTTTGCTGCACCCATCAACCCATCATCTACATTAGGTATTTCTCCTAATGCTACTCCTCCCATTTCCCCCCACCCCCCAACAGGTCCTGGTGTGTGATGTTCCCCTCCCTGTGTCCATGTGTTCTCATTGTTCAACTCCCACTTATGAATGAGAACATGTTCCTGTGTTAGTTTGCTGAGAATGATGTTTTCCAGCTTCCTCTATGTCCCTGCAAAGGACATCATCTCATCCTTTTTTATGGCTGCATAGCATTCCATAGTATATATGTGCCACATTTTCTTTATCCAGTATATCATCAATGGGCATTTGGTTTGGTTCCATTTCTTTGCTATTGTGAATAGTGCTGCAGTAAACATACGTGGGCATGTGTCTTTATACTAGCATGATTTATAATCCTTTGGGTATACGCAGTAATGGGATTGCTGGGTCAAATGTTATTTCTGGTTCTAGATCCTTGAGGAATGGCCACACTGTCTTCCACAATGGTCGAACTAATTTACACTTCCACCAACAGTGTAAAAGCATTCCTATTTCTCCACATCCTCTCCAGCATCTGTTGTTTCCTGACTTTTTAATGATCATCATTCTAACTGGCATGAGATGGTATCTCATTGTAGTTTTGATTTGCATTTCTATAATGACCAGTGATGATGAGCTTCTTTTCATATGTTGTTGGCTGCGTAAATGTCTTATTTTGAGAAGTATCTGTTCATATCTTTCTCCCACTTTTTGATGGGATTGTTTTTTTCTTGCAAATTTGTTTAAGTTCCTTGTAGATTCTGGATATTAACCCTTTGTCAGATGGATAGATTGCAAAAATTTTCTCCCATTCTGTAGGTTGCCTGTTCACTCTGATGATAGTTTCTTTTGCTGTGCAGAAGCTCTTTAGTTTAATTATATCCCATTTGTCAATTTTGGCTTTTGTTGCCGTTGCTGTTGGTGTTTTAGTCATAAAGTCTTTGCCCGTGTCTGTGTCCTGAATGGTATTGCCTAGGTTTTCTTCTAGGGTTTTTATGGTTTTAGGTCTTATGTTTAAGTCTTTAATCTTATCTTTAGTTAATATTTGTATAAGGTGTAAGGAAGGGGTCCAGTTTTAGTTTTCTGCATATGGCTAGCCAGTTTTCCCAACACCATTTATTAAATAGGGAATCCTTTCCCCTTTGCATGTTTTTGTCGCGTTTGTCAAATATCAGATTTCTGAGGCCTCTGTTCTGTTCCATTAGTCTGTATATCTGTTTTGGTACCAGTACCATGCTGTTTTGGTTACTGTAGCCTTGTAGTATAGTTTGAAGTCAGGTAGTGTGATGCCTCTAGCTTTGTTCTTTTTGCTTAGGATTGTCTTGACTATATGGGCTCTTTTTTTGGTTCCATATGAAATTTAATGTAGTTTTTTCTAATTCTGTGAAGAAAATCATTGGTATCTTGATGGGGATAGCTTTGAATCTATAAATTACTTTGGGCAGTATGGCCATTTTCACAATATTGATTCTTCTATCCATGAGCATGGAATGTTTTTCCATTTGTTTGTGCCCTCTCTTATTTCCTTGAGCAGTGGTTTGTAGTTCTCCTTGAAGAGGTCCTTCACATCCCTTGTAAGTTGTATTCCTAGGTGTTGTGTTCTCTTTGTAGCAATTGTAAATTTATTTTTCACTTTCACTTCTTTTACCTTCTAGTTATTATGTTGTTTCTTTTCTTCCCATTTCAACTCTCCTCAAAAAAGTTTTCATTTCCTGTCTTCATTTTCCCTCTTCCCTTTCATATATATTAATATGCCCTCTCTCCCTATTCTCTGTCTCTTTCTGTTTCTCTTTCCCTATCTGCCCATCTCCCTCTCTCTCTCCCTCTCCCCACTTCCTTCTATTCTCTCTCCTCTTTAAGTCCCCTCCCCTCATTGTTTTACACACTACTGAATCTTTTCCAATCAAGCTGTCACTCCCACTCTTCACCTCCCACACAAACAACCCATCAGACTACTCTGGTCAAGTTCCAGTGACCTGCACATTGCCAAAGCCAATGGTCAATTTCTAGTACTCATATTACTCAACCTATGAGCAGTATTTGTTACAGTTCCCTCCTTTAACTTTTTCCATTGGTTTTCCAGGACTCAGTACTCTTAATAGCTTTCCTCCTAAATATCCAATCCTTCTCTGCTTCCTTTTCTGCTTCCACCTCTTCTTTCCAATTTCTAACCATTAGAATGCCCCCAGGACTTAGTCCTTGGACTTTTTCTATGCTTGTTACTTTGCTGACTTCATTCATTCCATTTAAATAGTCTGCCTATACTAACGACTCCTAAATAGCAATAGAAATAATCTCAGCCTCCTCCCTGATTTTCTTGGTCCAGATATTACTACTTGGATGCCTTATTAGCATCTGAGATTTAACAGGTTCAAAATTAAGCTCCCGATCTCTACCCTACCCTCACCTCAATTTACTATTTTCACAGTCTTTCTCATGTCAGTAAATGGTAACTTCATCTTTCTAGTTAACTGGACCAAAACTGGAGGAATTATCCTCAGTCCTTTTCTTTCCCTCCTGTACTTTATCCAAACTCTTAGGAATCCAGTCAGCTATATCTTCAAAATATAGCTGCTACCCCATAGTACTTAATCATCATTGAATATAAATTCCATATAATTATCTTGTTTATTACCTATGCACCACCACCCACCTCCCGTGTTCACCCTCCAGGCCCCATCAGCATAAGCTCCATGACAATATGGAGTTCCATCAAGTCTCGGCTAACATGTAGGAAGAGGCAGATGAAGAATATTGAAGCACCATTAGCATGGCACTTCTTTACTTCACTTCTTTACTCCTAATACCTAGAACAATGTCTAGCACATTGTATGTTCTCAATAAATATTTGGTGGCTGGTTAGAGGGATGAATGGATGAAAGGATGAAAGGAACACATGAAAGGAAAGAACATCAAAGGAACTGAGCTTGAGTCTTCCCTTTGCCCTTTATTACCTGAGTGACTTTAGGCACGTCATCAGTTGATCTTCACTAAACCTTTCATCTTATTTAAAAAGTTAGGGGATAAAATAGGTCCTATCTCACAGGTTTGTTCTGAGAATTAGATGAGAGAATAAACATATATTTATTTGATAACTAGAAAGTCATGTACAAATGTTAGTCATGATAAGGAGGAAGAAAAGGAAGGGAAAGACTTGAGGGGGCTAATGGTTGCCAAATGAGAGATCAGGGAGACAGAAAACAATTTGCTTCACAGTTTTGAGTATTTCTAGACCTGCTTATAGAGGGTTTGTTATAGAGGGTTTGTTTTAAACATTGAAATAGCACCTTAATTTCACTTATATTTTATGCCTTTCTCATGTATCAGTGAATTCAGGGCAGGAATCTTCTAATACAGTGATACTCAAAGTGTGGTCCATGGACCAGTACTTGGTCTATTTGTTATTAGTTGTTACTGGTCTATAATGAGTAAGTCCAAAAATGGAAAATAAGCACTTAGACACATATAGCAGTTTGACTGAATAAGATTTTGTCTGCTGAATGTAATAATAAAAATTTACATCTTCTATTTTATATATCTTTTGTTTAATTTCATTTTTATTAATAAGATAATATAATACATAATATAATAAGCATTATAATAAAATAATAATATAATAAAATAATTTAATAAAAATGTTAGGGGAAGAAATCAAAAACCTGGCTCACCACCACAGATAGTTTGAGAACTACTGTTCAAATAGATGAAATGACAGTCTTAATCCTAGGTTGGTAAACTGTTCTTTAAACGTATTCAGAAGTCCATATAATTTGAACCCAGTATCACAAAGTTACCCTGCCTTCGGATACCTCCTTAGCTCATTTATAACCAGAGATGAGAATGTTTCTCATCCTTAAAAACTGAGGAATTAGTAGTGTTACCCATAGATGTTTCTAAGTTTTTCTATACTTTACAGTAATTATAATAGCTATAAATTGAGTCAATCATCTGGTGTATTTAACTTGTGTTAAGCATTTTCATATATAATTTATAACCATATGCAAATTAAATAAAAAAGTTAACTAACTACGACGTATTTCTTGAAGTTATCTTTTAATCAACAGAGCCACCCTGGTCAGTGATAAATGTATGCCACTGAAAGCTACTAGTATGAAGGTTTGAACCATCATTTAAATTTTGATTCTGAGTTCTAACTGTAAATTTTGATTCTTCTAACTTAGTTTTAAGTCTGTGCCAGTTTGCATGGCTGGCTTATGCAGAAACTAACGTTATTGGTTATGACAGGAAAATTGGGACTCCTAAATTCAATAGCACATCAGACCTGTTTCACAATTTTATGTGAATAATTTCAAAAGATCTAATTTTTAGTAATGTTAGACCATATTGTCTTCATTGGAAGACAAATTAGAGTTTCTAGGGTGTTCCAAATTGATATAAATGTTTCTGTACTCTGTGAATAGACCCAAAATTTATTTTGAGAGTAAGAATGGCACCTGATTCATTTTTGTCTAGATTACATTTAGGTAATATGGGTTTGGGGCATTTTACAGGGCTGTAGAAAGGTTTCATCAGCATGTAAGGAGTCAGACCAGGTCAAGAGTTAAGTGATAAATGTTTGATTTCTTCCGGTTTAGACAAGTCTGATTTCCCTTATTGTTGGAGATCACCAGAGCAGATACTGTTGAACTCTAAACTTTGATCATATAAAAATTAAGGGTTATTTCCTTTGACCATTCTGTCATATGTCTTTAAAAGAAAATTGACAAAGTTAACTTCTGAACACCTTTGAAATTTTTTCACAATGTTAAATCACTTGTTTACTTTATATTAATATGATCTAATTTTTAATTTACCAACAGCATCATGAAGAATGAAAAAATAAAACTTTGTTTTGTGAAGAAGGCAACATTTTGCCTTTTCTGACTTATTAAAAACTGGAAGTGGTCAGAGTAATGATTTCCAAGCAAAATGAAGTGTTTTTCATTTTTTTGAAACTAGGTTGCCTTTATGATAGTTTCTTTAAGAAACTTAAAGTAGATTTTTTAAAAAATAAATTGGTTTGGTTGGTCTGTTTATTACCAAACTGTTATGGAATTTCACACATCTGTTTCCGAACACAACTCCTCATAGACTACTACACTGTTTCTCAATTTTAATAGGCCTCATTTATCCTATAAATAAACCTACATTTTCTTACCTGATCAAGTGAGCAAACAATAGGGGTCAGATGTGGCAAACAGTTTAACAGAAAGCACATGTCTCGCCGTCAGGGTGAGGTAGAGTCATATCAGGATCGCTTGAAGTTATTAATGGCAGTAAAATTTATGCTTCCTCCTGTTTTCCCAATTAAATCAAGAAGCCTTTTTTTCTTAAGATTCTTCTATCACCAGCTGGTTCCAATACTGTGTGTGTGTGAATATTGCCTAGGGTGTCTCCATTTCTAGATGGTAAAATTTGGCAACAGCATATTAAGTCAATGATGTGGACATAAAGGCTAGAAAGCACTCATCATTAAGGGCTTTATTTTGGTCCTTATCATTTGTACCACAAGTATGTGTATTCTTTAGGGCTTATTGCAAATAACTTGTATTGTCTGGATGTAATAAAAATTCTATAGAGGACATAATAAAATAATTGAAGACATGTTGAAAAATAAGCTGTGTGGCCAAATGTGCAGTTGTATATACTAAAACAAAATGAAAATCCATCAAAAAGGTTGTATATAAGAGTACTCATTTAGTGAATATCTCTAAAAACAGAGTGTTTAGCTTACCGGTAGATCTTCAATGGTAGTTTCTCATACTTTTAAAATTAAGTAATTGGACATAAAAAATTATCCGTGAATCACTGTACCTCAGAAATGATTGTTGTACTTAATGTTGTCATACTGATCTTTGTAACCTATAAATTATGTTATTTTTTCCCCTTAACTGTTGCTTAACAGCTGTTAGTTTTTATCTGTTCATCTCAAATCTTGACTATAGACAAATCTATTATAAAACAGATCATCCAGTATAGTTACAGTCTTAAACATTGGTCTGTGCAAATTCAAGTTTAAACTAAGGCTATCTGTTTATACTGAGTATATATCTGCAGTGTATGCTCTAATAAGCATAAAATTATATGGAAATGTATCAAAGATGTTCTGGTATAATTTCAATATGTTTTTAGCCTATGTCAGTGTAGTTAATATGTTCAATAATTGTCGCACTTATCTTTTAAGTGGTGGTTTTCGCATGTGGCATTTTCACTGTATTGATAGAACTTTAGGGGCTCTAACTCCATAATAAACGTAAAGACACCTGCAAATTTTGAAGCATGTTGTGTTCATATAGACTTTCCAGGGGTAATATATCACCTTAATGCTGTTCTATCCTAATATGGGTGTGCTTATATTCCCACTTCTCTTATCTTTTCATGGAGCCTTTGTGACATCAAAGGGAGTGTTCTACTTTGAAAGAAGACATAGCGTATAGAAGAGAATGAGAATCTGGCTAATAATGTGGCCCATAACTTGTGTTCTCACTTTGTTTTCACAGTGTTGGGCTGGGTCTACTGCAGAAACGGAAATTTGGCTTTTGAGTTCTCGTGTTCAGAACTTGTTTCTGCTTGACTGAACTGTGAATGAAAAATCCCAACTGTCTTACAAAATTAGTAATTGAACGGTGTTTTTACTAATCACTTCAGAGATGAAAAAACTGAAGACATTTTAAAATTCAAAACCCATCAGCATGTGTTTTGCCCTTTAATTGGCAGAAAATCGATTGTGAGAGCAGCCCAGAAAGCTGATTTTTTTCTCCTTCAGCTGCTCCAGCTGAACTACAGCTGTAAATTTCTTTAAAAAGAAAAAAAGATGCAATGTTTCTTATAAACTCTTGAATGTACTTTATAAGTGCAATAATTCTCACAAAATCAGTTACTGGAGTTAATGACCAGTTTGTTAAGGCATTAACTGCCCTCAGCTGGGAATGACCAATTTGAGGGGAATGGCTGCACAAATGCTAAGATAATTCAGTAACACTTTCAAATAATGATCCAGCTAATTAACGGTGAATTCCTGTGGAAATCCTATCGAAGTACTTATGACCTTTGCATTTAATAGCCAGTGAGTTCATCATGATTCATGTTTATTACCATAAATACCAAAGGAATCATAATGACTAGGCCATTTTTTTTCCTACCCTGCCCTTATTACTTGAACAGATTTGACTAATCCACCTCCAGTCATTAAGAACATAGTTCTCAAGATACTCAGTCTTTTCACTGCCCTTGCTTAAAATTCACAGAGCGTTTGGTGCTGTGCCAGCATGCCGACTATTGGCAGCCTGTTTCTACTTGGGATGCCATTAGAGAATAATTGATGTCTTTATGTCTTAAAGGAGCCTTTTTGAAATGTCTGCCATTTGTAGGATGTAGAGGAATCGTAACTGGTTAGCTAGAGTTTATGGCTTCTAGTCATGAATTCTTATGGGAAAATCATACCCTCCAATCCTCATTTCTTGTAGGAATTCACTTAGGGTATATAAGATTTTTTTCTTGGGCTTTATTTTGTAAGAACTCAGTTGTTCTTTCAGTGAATGAAGAAGACTATTAGTTTACAATAAAGGATAAGATCTTTATTTTACTTAGACCATTTAATCTCTCTAATAGCTGTTTATTGCTGTGTGATCTGCAAATTAGCCTTTAAGTCATAATAATAAATGTTGGCTGCCAAAGAGCCTTTACTTTCTCTGCAGAGCTGTGTTTGAATAGATGAATTCAGGTTATTTCCAGACATCTTCCCACTCCAGGTACTCACTTTTGTTCTAAAATGCCTTGTCTTTTTTGTTGTAGGTGTCAGATATCTGCTAGATGCCATGAAGTTATAGGCCACGTTTTTATTAAGTGTTGATTATTTATGTAATCATTTATGATTCAGTGAATAAGATACATATGGTTTATATACTGTAGTCTTCCTATATTGGAATTATTTAGAAGAGAAAGAAAATATGTGATTTGTAACTGTAGAACTAGAATCATCAAGATAATATATGGGTAACAAGACCGTTTATAAAATATTTACATATTTTTCTGAATAAAAGGCCAAATGCCAGTTTATATATTTTTCATTCCCTAACTAAATACAAAAGGGGGGGGAATTAAATTTATAGTTATTTGTAAATCAATTGTTTGAATTCTAGGGGAACCTTCACCCAAATAAGATCTGGAAGACACATTAGCAACTTGGGTTAGATAGATCCCTGAATACAATATTATAGTCCCTTAGCTCTGTCATCACCTCCTTTCACACTCTTTCCTCAAGAAAAAAAAAAGTGTGTGTGTGTGTGTATATATGTGTGTGTGTGTGTATACATATATATATATAGTTGGTGCAATTCTAGTTGTAGTCCTATTTCTTTTGTTCAGTTGTGTTCAGCTAAAACATGGGGGAAACACCTCTGCTCATACAGGTTTTATTTGTCTGGGATATGCTGTTTAAAGGTAAATGAAAGAGGGTAGCTAATTGTGAGATTTCTCTTCAGTGTCCTCAGACTTCTGTCTGTTCTTTCATCTGCTTGATAGCCCATCACCTCCATGACTGTTCCCCACTTTAGGAGTGAAAGTAAGTTCCGTTAAAAGAAGGAAACATGAAAGGATAAGAGATTTTGCAATGTGCGTGTGGAAGGGGGGATTGAGAGGGGATCATTTTCTTTAGTAAAGTTTTTTTTTTTTTTTTTTTTTTTTTTTTTTCCCCATTAAGGAATTTATAACTCTGTGAGAGTGAGAGAATGATCATGGGTTCTTTATTACATATGGGTCACTGAGTAGAGCCTCAGGTATAAGATGATTCTCCTAAACCTAAATTTTATGAACAGCAGAATTGTTTGTTTGTTTGTTTTCTTTTTTTTCTTTTTTTTTTTTTTTTTTGAGATGAAGTCTCACTCAGCCACCCAGGCTGGAGTGTAGTAGTACAATCTTGGCTTACTGCAACCACTATCTCCCAGATTCAAGCTATTCTCACATCTCAGCTTCCCAAGTAGCTGGGATTACAGGCACCTGCCATTATGCCTGGCTAATTTTTATATTTTAGTAGAGACGGGGTTTCACCATATTGGCCAGGCTGGTCTTGAACTCCTGTCCTCAGGTAGTCCACACACCTTGGCCTCCCAAAGTGCTAGGATTACAGGCGTGAGCCACTGCATCCAGCCAAAAAGCAGAGCTGTATAGGAAAATGACTAGTAGAAAGGTAAGTGGCTCAGCCACAGGCTCAGAGAATACCTCTGAACTGTGTCTAGCTCATCTCAGAAATCTTGGCTACCTTTCCAACTTACTTTACTTCTAACTACAGTTCAAGTCTTGAAAGTAAAAAATACAAAGCATCATATCTATTAGGAACACATGATAGTACTGTTGTATTGGTAAAACAAAAAATACTATTGTCAACATAATAATGATAATAATAAATGATATTTATCAAATTGGTTTATTGTACATCAAACTTAGTGCTAATTGCTTTACGAGGATCCTCTCATCTAATCCTCACACAACCTTTTCAGGTAGGTACAGTTATTATCCCATTTTTACAGGTGATGAGACTGAAACACAGAATTTAAATAACATTCACAAGGCTGTATAGCTAATGAGTGGAAGAGACACAGATTGAACCCGAGCAGTCTGCCTCCAGAGCCTGAGTTGTCAACCAATGTTAGAGTATAGCTTTTATCAGTCTACCTACATTTTAAGCTTCTAGCCCCTTGTTTCTCTCATGAAATCACAGATTGATAGCAGTTATTGTCCAATTTAGTGAGAGTGAGTTTCAGAACTTAGGCTGCTGTAGGTCTAGTCCTCAAAACCACTTGGGGGATAATGCAGTTTGCCCCATGAAGAACTTATTTCATCCATTAGAACCTGCTGTATCTGGGCACAGGCCCTCTGAGAAATATCTGATTGCATTTCTCCATTTCATCTCTTATCTTCACCACTGCCAATCTTCTTACCCTTTTCCCCAAGAGTCCCAGGTCCAACAGATCCTACAGAGTCCCTCTAGGTGCATCTCCTTCCTGTACTTTGCCCTAAGGAATGATAATGATAACTTACATTTATTTGGCATTATTGTTTTCCCTCTTTCTGCTGCCTCCTGGAAGGCTTGCTTAAAAGTGCATGCATGCGCTTTATAGTCAGACCTAGGTTTGAATCTCAGATTCACATCTGTGTTTCCTTTTGAAAGGGTCATAGCCTTAGTGAATGTCATTGCCTCATCTCTGAATCAAAGATAATACCGACCCCCTTAATTACTTGTAAGGTATAAATGACAAAAACTATGTTGAACATGCAATAGGAAAAATACCATTGTTTGTTTAACCCTTTCTCTTTAACCTTCTCTCAAAGAATTGTGGTATAAGAAAGATTAATTGTCCATAGCCTTATGTCCCTAGAGCTTCTCTTAACTTCAGTCCTTTAGTTTTTAGCAAACTTTTGGATATGATGATCATTTTAGATGAGTATTAGAGGAAATTGGAAACATATTCAGAGTTTTTTTAATAGAGGATCACAGAGAGAGAAGTAGGAAGATGCGGGAGAACTGTAAGGAGCTTTCACCTTTGGCCATAAGTGAAGAGAAAAGGAAAATGAGAAAGTACGTAAGAGCAGAGTTAGGACTGGCTGCAAAATGAATCATCCTATTTTTGGAAATTAGACATTTAGTTTTGCCATATAAAATTAATATAAATTATTATATCTGAGAACTGCTTCTTATCTATATTATTTATCTGCCAGTAGAAATTATTATAATTTTAGGCCTCTTCTCTGTACCTTCTATTCTAACAGATACCCAATCCTGAGTTGGCCTTTGGAAGCTACACACACACACACACACACACACTCAAGCTATATGTATACATACATGTATATAAAATTAATTAGAGAATTTCCCTTGTTATTCTTTTAATTTTTTTAGCTTCTCCCAATGTTCAGGAATTTCTTGTTCTTTTAATGTAATACCTGTTTTTGAAGGTGAGTCTTTCCTTCCTCTCACCTTACATGAATGATGTGCCACCTCAGGACATTGCTTTTTAGAATTTTTTCATTGACATAAACAGCAGACAGATTCTCCTAGAGTATAGAATAGTTTCCTGTTTCCTTCCTATCCCCACACTGAATTTTAATGTTTGATTATTTACTTTGTTGTTGAAGAATCTTTTATATTGGTTATCGATTTCTCTTAGTTTCTTTTACCATTTAATAAGTTGTATTATTTGGAATCCTACTTTTCAGTGAATCCATTACATAGAGAAAATATCTTCAAATATTTTGTAAAAATTAAGTAGGACTAGGACTTATCCACAGCTGAATGACATAGAAAATAACTGGAATCACAGGGAAAGAAAGACTTTCCTTCAGAATGTAAGAGTTTGCTTTAAAACTGTTTGAAAACATTTTCAAATATCTCAATTTCCAGGGGAAAAAAATAACGTGAGATACAGTCTGACCAAGACTAAGGGATTTCTATCTTCTTGGAGAATAAAGTTGGAATTTTTCATGTTTAACCTACATATCATGAGAACCTGTTTAAATGTTAAGTTTTGCTATGGCAAATGTGCTTTATACTAGAATAAGTATAAATTGATGCCTTCAACAGTATAAAAATGTAGTCTGTTAAAATCTAACATTAAAATTGATAAATCTTACATGTTTAGATTGCTCCAAACTCGAGGACAAAGTTGTTGGGGTTAAGAACATTTATTTTGTCTGCACTTTTCTCTTACTTGGAGCGATTTCACAATTTTTACCTACTTCCCTCCAAATAAAATTCTAACCTCTAAACAAAGACTTTAAATGTTTTTTTCTCCCACATTACTTTATCTTAGCTTTATTTTAACCTTAGTCAATAGTCATTATCCTTAGAGCCTATCTCTGACTCTAATTCAGCTTCTCTCTTCTTTATAAATTTTGTAGTAAAGCTCTTCAAACAATAGAAGAAATGCGAAATTTACCTTAAATGATTTGACTTGGGCTCTCTATTCTGTAAATTTTCTATAAATTTAATTTTTCTATAAATAATGCTTAGGGAAAAATTAAAAATAGATGAAATAAATATTAGTTCATATAAATAAAATGTGTTTCCTGTATATGTTGTATTCCAAGTAGTTGAATTAGTGAATTTATAGATTTTATTTAAGGTGAAAATGCTTACTAGTGTCCGTTCATCTGAAAAACATACATTGTTTTTATCTTATCCCAAGGAGTTGTTCTTACTGCTATTGTAAGCAATAGGAAATAGGCTTTAGCCTAACAATTTTGAAAATCTAAAAGCCTGGATTTAAAAAGTAGTATATTTTTAAAACAAGTTTAATTCTCTCATATATCAGTGTCTATCAGTCTTTTATACCTGATAATATCTTATATAGAAAACAGTTTTACCTTGTGATATTAAAATGTTGAATACCAAAGGCATCAAATGAGGAAAAAAAATGTTTGAGAGTGGTATTGTAACATTACCTGGTAAAGATTTGGGAATCAGAGAGACCTGTGTTTAAATCCCCGCTCAACCACTTACAAGGCTGTGTAGCAAATATTTATTTTTCTGTAAACTTCAGATTTCTCATCTGAAACATAGGGATGATAAGACCTATTTGACAGATTGTTTTGAGATTCAATGCCATGCAGTCTGTTTAGCATGTCTCTTGATATGTAGTAACTGTTTAATAAATGATTATTATTAACCAATCAACAATTATTAAATACCTTCTCTGTGCTAGGTACTATTCTTGCATCTGGGGATAATGCAGAGAATAAAGTCCTTGCTTTCCTGGAGGTTATATGTTAGATAAATACATCAAATGGTAAGGAAATTCGAAGTAAATTTAGGAGATAGAGGGTCACTATATTTTTTGCTTACTTTTTTTTTTTGAGACAGAGTTCTTACTCTGTTGCCCTGGCTGGCTTGCAGTGGCATGATCTCGGCTCACTGCAACCTGCACCTCCCGGGTATAAGCGATTCTCCTGCCTCAGCCTCTCTAGTACCTGGTACTACAGACGCACACCACCACATCCAGCTAATTTTTATATTTTTAGTAAAGACAGGGTTTCCATGTTGGCCAGGCTGGCCTCAAATTCCTGACCTCAAGCAATCCACTTGCCTCAGCCTCTCAAAGTGCTGGGATTACAGGCATGATCCTTCAAAGACTTCCTGAAACTGAATACTTCTGTCTCAAATCTTATCTGTCTCGAATTCTGAACCCCTTTTAGAATTAGCAATTTCTATCTTTGACTAAATGAATTTATTTTTTCAGCTTTTATCTTTAAATGTTAAAAACAGAATCAATCAGCAGATACTTATTGAACAATTTCCATGTTCTACGCTAGGCCTTGTGAGAATACCAGTTTAGGGCCGGGTGTGATGGCTCACACCTATAATCTCAGCACTTAGGGAGGCCAAGGTGGGCAGATCATGAGGTCAGGAGTTCGAGACCAGCCTGGTCAATATGGTGAAACCCCGTCTCTACTAAAAATACAAAAAAAATTAGCCAGGCATGGTGGTAGGTGCCTGAATCCCAGCTACTCAGGAGGCTGAGGCAGGAGAATCCCTTGAACCTGGGAGGCAGAGGTTGCAGTGAGCCAAGATCATACCACTGCACTCTAACATGGGTGACAGAGTGAGACTCTGTCTCTTAAAAAAAAAAAAAAGAAAAGAAAAGAAAAAGAAAATACCAGTTTATTTCCTCTAAAGAATTTCTAACTACTTGGGAATATCTTCAGGATTTCTCATAGCCCAGAATTTTCAAAAAGGATATTGTTTTTTGGATAAAATTTTTAGTTAAGCAACTTTTCTGGCTCTAGTTTTATCATTGACTTTGAGATCATAAGTAGGTCCTTAAAATATATTCTGTCTGAAAGCAGTTAGGATTAAATGATATATTGAAGACCCATTTTGTTTTTCAAATCTTGATATATATTCACTTTCTTTCAGTTTCATGGCATATAAAACCCGAATAATCTTACCTTAGAAGTTCTGAGACATTCTTCATACTATATTTAGGTTATGTTATAGCCTATAGCATTTTATGGTCATATATTTTATTTTTTTGTTATAACTACTACTTTACTTCTTTCATCATTTGGATGATATTTTCAGTTTCTGGTTCATAGAAATATGCTCTTTTATTTACTATTTCTAATACATCACCACTGTCAATGAACTGTGTTAATCACATATTTTGATAAAACAGTAAAGATGGGGAGGCTAATGACCCAATTGTTTTTATATTGGACTCATGAAAATAATTAATTATTAGGGGTAATTGTCTTTTTCAAAACTATACCTTGGAAAGTAGACATTCTGTCTTGGAAATTAGTGTTGTTTCACATATAACATAAATATGCTTGCTCTAAACTTTGGATTTGAAATAGCTCAAAATATTTTTCAGATTAAGTTTGTATAAGGATTTTATTCAGTAGTTTAAGTTGTAGTACATTGAGTGTGCTGTATAAAAAAATATGTATTTATGGCATCATCACTGTGATGTTTTATTCCTAGGCAATGACAACTACAAACAAATAGCAATGTGTGTTCTTTACCACATAAGCATGGATGACCGCTTTAAATCAATGTTTGCGTACACTGACTGTATACCACAGGTAAGTGGTTTAAGTGTTTTAAGAAAAACATTTAAGAAATATATATTTTTTTACTCTTTTCTCTTGATTTGTCAAGATTTTCTCTCTTAAAAAGTTCTTAATAATACTACAAATTTATTATAGAAATTTGAGGAAGTACAGAACTGTATAAAAATGAAAATAACTTTCCATTATCCCAAATGTAGAGATAACTATTTAATACTTTGGTACACTTCTCTCTACATACTTAAAAAATAATGTATTGAGATTATATGGTATACATAATATTTACATATTGCTTTATTAATATATCATAATTATACTCATGTCACTGAACATTCTTCAAAAATTATTTTTAATAATTGTATAACATTCTATTACATGGATATACCATAATTTAAATATTGTTAAATTGTATGTTTAGGTTTTTTCCAATTTATCACGTAAAAATACATGTAAGCGAATGAAAATAATGTGAGATATCATATTTGTAAATGCTTCTCCACATCTCTGAATGTTTCTTTAGCTTAAATTCCTAAAAGTAGGATAGCTAAGTCAAAAGATAATGAAAACTTGTGTTTTTGTTTTGGCCAAAATATCTTCTAAGAAAACATAAGTTTTTATTTCCAGCTAACATTTAATTTTTAACAACACTGGATATTACTGTTCTTCTAAATATGTGGTGGTTCATCATTTCTTTTTGTTTGCATTTCCATGAATATTGGTGAGGTTGAACATTTTTTCATGTGTTTATTATCCATATTCTGTTACAGATTATTCATGTCTCTTGCCAGTCTGTCTGTCTGTCCGTCCATCCTTCCTTCCTTCCTTCCTTTTTATTTATTTTTTTTTTTTGAGACAGAATCTTGCTCTGTTACCCAGGCTAAAGTTCAGTGGTACAGTCATAGCTCACTGGAGCCTTAAAATACCTAGGCTCAAGCAATCCTCCTGCCTCAGCCTCATAGGTAGCTAGGACTACAGGTGTGCACCACCATGATTAGTTAATTTTTTAATTTTTTTAATTTTATTTTTTGTACAGACAGGGTTTGGCTTTCTTGCCCAGGACAGTCTCGAACTCCTGGCTTTAAGTAATCCTCCCTGCTTGTCCTCCCAAAGTGCTGGGATTGCAAGTGTGAGCCATCAAAATGGGCCTTCCCAATTTTTTAATTGATTTGTTAATATTTTTATTATTAAATAAGATCAATGTATATAATAACTATTTTAATTTTATGTTACAAATATTGCTTAAGCTTGTCACGTGTCCTTTAATTTTGTTTATGTTTAATATTAATAGATTTAATTGCTTTGCATTCTCTGATGGGAAAATGTTTCATCAAAATTCTTTTATACAACTGCTCTCAAGAAAGTTTTTTGCTGTGATTCAGTGGCTAAATATGTATCATATGTTAGGTCTAAATAGACCTAAATAAATATCTGTCCTAAATGTCTTGAAGGAGTTTATTGATTTTTTTGTAACATAGACTGTATGTTATAAGGGTAGAGATTCTGTACATAGTAACAATTTTACTCTTAGGGAATTAGCATTCATAGGATCACTGTTGTGTCATTAATCTTTATTAAACTACCTTGCACTAATTTGAATTATGATGCTTGTAACACTAGTTGGGCTGATTTTTAATATTACATTATTTTTTATAAAGTAGTTTTCTGAAACAAAAATTGTAGGATGTATGATATACAATAAACATACATTTAAAAACGTGTTGGAAGAATATGAATAAATCATCCTTATGAAAGTAATTCCTCTTGACTCTTACTACATAATTCCTTCTTCATCTATAGAGAATTATTAAATGCATGTTACTTGAAAAATAACATGTAGTAAAAAATAGACCATAACTTTTCTTTTTATTGATTCTAATTGACTATTCTTTCATTCATTCCAAATTAGATAAAACAGTGCTAAAAATGAATTTGCTATTCGAGAATTTTAACACTTCACCTACATGTATTTAAAAAATTGATAGTAATTTCTTAGACTTTTATATCAGGGGATAAACTAATTATGCTTGTTTATAGGAAATAGACATCCCTGAAAGAATATATAGCATATCTTATCTAGTAAGGCAGGGTGTCTTACAGAGATAATGCATGTCAGACTATACTCAGTGCAAAGTGTAATCAAACTCTTTGTCAAACCAGTTTTCAATAAAAGAGTAGCCATGTCAAAGGGAGATTACAGGTGATTTACTACAGTCTCACTCCATATGTTCTAAAGGTTTCTGCTTTGCAGTTTCAAAGGGTGTTCCTTTTCCGATTCTATTTTGAGTCAGAACTTCATTGACCGCAGGATATGAACTGGAAAGCAGCCAAAAAATAATAATATTCTTGCCGAGATTGACTGTTTTTATCCAGATTTAGATTTTAAAGAGAATAACATTAAATAAAAGTGAAATATATGCAATCCAAGAAGAAATAGGAAACTTATTTATATAATTTTGAATTTGGAGTTATCCTGTTCTTCTAGAATGTATAATCTCAAATATAAAATGTAAAATTTTATTTTAAATGAAAGAATCAGAAATAAGAGTCTGTCTAGGTTACTTTTTAGATATTGTTATTATTGCAATTTAAAACTTTGTATACAGAAAATTCTCCCATACCTTTTCAGGAACAACATCCATGCATATTTTCTTACCAGACAGTTTTCTAACATCAAACATGTATGCAGTGAAGTTTTCAGAACATGTGTAATCTGTATTTTGTGAACAACATTTTCCAAATTTAGGAGGTCAATGATTTTCGATGTTTTCTTTTTCCCATTTTTTTTTTTTTTTTTGAAATTTCAGCCCTTTAGGGAATAAGGTTGTGTTACCAAATTGTGTTGTAAACATCCTGAAGCTTCTATATGAGCTAGTATTTTGAGAAAAACAAATGATACTGTACAATATATTTGTTTCAAATATGGTATCCAGCCTATAACTTTTACTTTATAGTGCCAAATTTTACATATTTAAGGAGAAAAGTTGACGTGGTTTTATTGCCACCCAGTGCCAAGTTAATTGCAAAATAAAAGAATGATGGAAAACAAGTCAGAAATTAAATGAAATGTCCAAGTTTCCTTCAGGAATTAAAAAGGTACTCCTTTAGAGGTATTGGCTACTCAAAGTAATGTTTATAATATCAATAAGGCTTTAAATTCACTCATGAGTTTAATCAGCCACTGATTAACTTACTTACTAAAGTCATAACCCTGGTTGGCATATCTTAGAGTTAATATAATATTCTGTTCTTTTGTAATTATGCATATTAATTTTTGCTTGGTAAAAATCCTCATGTATTGCCAGTAACATGACTTTGAAGGTAGGAAAGCAGTGGCTTAGTAGTGATTCATATTCATTTCAATGATGAAAAAGAAATTGAGTATAATCATCTTCATTAATTACATATATTAAAGGAGCTTTATAAATTTAACTATTTGAAAGTAAGATATTCTTAGTAAAATCTTTGTCACCATTTTGACCCATTTATAGTCCATTTTAAATACTGCCTATCGCATGTGTTTTATAGAATAAACCTATAATGAGATTAGAATTTACTTTTAGAAAATATTTAGCATCTGGAGTGGGTGATTATATATACAACATGTCTCATAATCTCTCCCAATATTATATTGCTTTACTTCCTTTGTACTTTAATGCCTCTAGATATCCAATGTATTCTAATTTTCTTACCCTATTGTATCACTGTTCTGTAAAATTTAGGGGCCAGGTCAAGTCTTTATACATGATCTTAATGGTCTCAGTGGGTAGATTGTTTCAGGTAAGCATACTTGAGGATAACCGGGAGTTAATGGTTGTATTCTAATAATAGTTAAAAGTGCACATTAACAGTTCATTGTTATTTAGACCTCTGAGATGCATGTTTTGTTTAAATGGGTGCAAATGCCATCCAGATGCTTATAAAAGTATTTATTGGTAATAGAATGGCCAATGAAAGTACATGGTTAGGTAGTGATGTCATGGTGTTATTTAATATTTTATCCTAGAACAGCATGCAAGAATCTTCATAGTGATCCACATGTTTTCCACCGCAGTTGTCCTATATGGCCCCCTTTGATCTACATGCTTCTTTTTAGCTGAATGCTGGTAAACATCCTTTCTGACAGCCCCCTTTGCTCTTGCCTGCCATTATCTGCTGAAGTTCAGAAACCAGAGCATCACTTCAAACAGGAGAGTTAGGGAGTAGCCAGTCAGAAAAGATTCCAGAGGCATGCAAAGTTCTGGTATAATCATTCAAAGATGTTTGGGTAGGGGATGGGGGTGGTAGAGTTATATGTGAATACAGAGAGCTGTGGGGGTTGGCCTCTGGTCACTGGTAAATAAGTGAAGTCAGGTGCCAGAGAGTCTAGACACAGTGATTTCAGTCATGGGTCTTTGGTATCTGATACTCAATATGGGACTTGTCTGATTGAACACTATTGCCTCTTCATCGCACAGACTGAAGCCCTTTTAGTGCTTTTCTGATAAATTAGTAAAAGATGACAATGGACATAGTTAAAACAGAACAAATCTAGTTTTAATATTTTCTAGTTGTCAGCAATTACACTTACTTTTGAAGTGCCATCATAGCAATCAAATTAAAGACATACTCTTTCATGTGGAGTTTGAACTAAACTATTGCTTTTTTAAATTTGAAAGCTTTAATTAAAATTAAAATGTTTATTTCTCTTATGAAAAACTAATTCTATATCATTATGCATTCCATTTATATTTAGTCCTAATTTAGCTTGATATGCGGAATGGGAGTTGAGTAAGTTTTCGAGCCATGCATTATTTTCTAAAAATCTAGTTTCTGATTATTTATTTCTAGGTAGAATTTAATATGGAAATTACTTTAAAGAAAATTTACCTTCTGAAATAATAACCTGTAACCCTGTGTTTAAGGCTAATTTTCATACTACAAAGGTTGATTTGAAGTAAATAATTTTTGTTAGCAATAAATACTTAGCTTGAAACATTGCTTCAATGTAACCAATTCTCAGTTTGAAAAAAATCTATAGTGGGTTTTTAATTACAGTTTAGAAAACGTAGCAATTAATTAGAGGATTGTCACCTACATGTTTGGTAATTTGTAATTTAATTTTTATTGGCAATTTTATTTGTAATTTAATTTTAATTGGGCAGATAGGTAGTAAAATCTGTTAAATATATATCCAGTAAATTAAGATTATTTTACTTTTGCCCTTGAATCTTTTTTTATTCTGTGGCATTATTAAGTATTAATGATTCTTACCCAGAGATGCCATCAGTGGTAATATTTGTGGTTAAATATCTGCCCTCAGGGAGAGCACATGATACATGCCAGCCGTTCACCTGCTACAGTGTTTTGTAATTTTCAGCATACAGATCAGTGTATTTGCTTAGAATTATACCTAACAATTCTAGTGGTATTGTGTTTTTTATTTAATTTAACCAAATTTAATTTTGGTTTTCAGCTGTTCATTGCTAACACATAAAAATATGATTGATTTTTGTATATTGACCACATATCATTTTTGAAATGCAGAAGTCATCTTGAACTAAGAGTAATCAAAACAAGATTTAACAGAAAGTGGTCTAAAATAAATAAATATTTATTATTCGCTGTGTTGGATTTATGAAGGCATGTTGTTCTAAAAAGGTATTGCCCTGAGATAAAACATAAGAAGTTTTTATACTATAAATTTTAGGAATAACTTCTATTTGTTGTTAACAGTTTGGGCTGAGAGAAAATTCTCTTTACATACTATACACTAAGTTAATTTGCTGATTTGACAATAATGGAAGACTAGCTTCTCTAAAACATAGCATGAAATTTGTTCATTTGTCCTTTATTATAGCAGCTCTCTCTCATTATGACAAATCTAGATTACTGCTAAATGGCATAGGTAGCCTACCTTTTCCTTCTTACCTTTTTGTCTGCTGTTTTTCACACCCTCCTCCTTTTTCTCTTATCACTCAAAAAGTTCTTTTCTCATTTTATACCCATGCCCAAGTGATTGGATTTAGCCTGCAACTTCAGTTTTCAACCATATATGCCAGTTCCTAAAATTCTACCTCCAGTCCAGACATTTCTTCTAAACTCAGGCCTGCGTTTATGACTTCCTACTGAATATCTGCACTAGACTACCACATGAGCAGCTTAAACTCAACATATCTAAAACCAAAATTACCATCTTTCCTTTAAAGTTTTTTTCTACCCTAGTTTCTCCTTTTTGGTAGATGTTGGCATCACCATGTATGTCATTGCTCAGTGCATAAACTTGGAAGTCATCTTTGACTCCTCCTTTGCTTTAATTGTAACATCTAGTCAGTTACTCCATTCCATTTTGGTTCTCTTTTCTAAATATATATCTAATCAATCCTTTTATCTCTACCTAGTTGAGACACCCATCTTCTCACTTGGACTTTTCCTCTAGCATCCTACATGGTTCCCCATATTTTCTTGGAATTTTATTCTATTTTTTACACTGGCTAAATCTTTTTGAGACATCAATTTTATCCTGACACTTTCCTATTTAGAAGCTTTTAGTAGCTTCCCATCATCCTTAGCACGAAGGCCAAAATCTTTAACATGTACTTCAAGACCCTGCATGATCTGGTTTTTACCTTCTTATCTCTTAAAACTGTTGTTTCCCTTTCACCAACAATGCTTGCTTTCTTTTAGTTCTTCAAAGAGTACTGTTTTTTCCTGCATTGTGACCTTTGCATAAGCTATTTTCTTTGCTTGGAATGCTCTGCTTCCAAACAATGTTTAATTATTTAAGGACAGATGTTTTATCTAATTCTTCTCTTATATTCTCCACTGTACGTAGAAGTTTATACTTAATGCTGAGCATCTAAGAGTTCATTAACTGTTTATTCATCCAGTTGTTGAACAGTGAATGCCTGCCAGTTTTATGTGTTGAAACGTAACTAATAATATTATGTCCAGTGTACAATCTAAGATAATACATTATGATAAAAATAATTGCTTCTATGTTTGGTTTTTTGTTTTGTTTCTTGAGTAAAATGTGCCCTGTGCTTCTTGCTAGTTAATGAAGATGCTGTTTGAATGTTCAGATGAACGAATTGACTTGGAACTCATTTCTTTCTGCATTAATCTTGCTGCTAACAAAAGAAATGTACAGCTTATCTGTGAAGGTCAGTGCCTTTGAGTGTAGGTAACTTTTTTAGCATATGGTATTTGGCATATGATGGAAAATAGATAATAAGGAATTAAGAATTATAATGATTATGTAAGTCCTGTTTTCACATAATTTCTTCATAGCTATAATCCTTAAAGGTCAGATAGAATATTCTTACATCATGAATGCAGACACTTACCTTCTGGTAACATTTTAGAAACCATGTTGAGTTAGCCTTCACTGAAATTTGATTTTTAAAACATTTTCTAGATAAAATGAAACTTTTTCTTTGCAAAGCAGTCTATTACAATATGAGGTAATAAAATACAAATGTATTAGATTATTTCTATAATATCTTGGTAGAACAGCCTGTCATACATTATGATGTTTCAGCATCTGCCCAATAATTTTTGCCTTATTTGAAAAGTAGTATGTGTTTGTTATAAAAAGCAAAAATAAGCAAAAAGGAAAAGATTTGAATCTTTATTCCTACCATCCACAGATAATCATAGGTAAGATTTTAGTATAATAGTTCTGCATATTTTTAAATAAAAATGTGATTGTCTGTATATCATGATATTTTCTTTTAAAATTAGTAATATCATGAAATAATATTCTATGTGTTTAAATGCTTTTATAAAGCATATTTGTTAATAACTGCAAAATTGTCTATTAAAGAATTTTGCCATAGTTTACTTCACTATTATGGATATAGTTCGTTGCCACCTCTTTCCTGTTACGAACAGTGCTATAGCAATTACTCATTCTCTGAATCTTTACACATTTTCATTTTTATGTTGTTAGGATAAATTCCCAGAAGTACAATTTTTCTGAGTCAAAAGTACTTTTGTTTTTAACATTTATAGTAGAAATTGTAGACACAGAAGAACACATACAGTATGATTCTATTTATATGAGGTTCTGTATCAGGCAAAACTTATATATGTTTAAAAATGAGACAGGGAAGAGGAAAAGTGATTATATTTGGGGAACAGGATTGACTGGGAAGGGGCACAAGTAAACTTTCTAGAGGGAATGAAAATATATGTTGATATATGGTATGGGTTGTATCTAAATTAATCAAATTGTAACCCTTAAGAGTTGTGCATTTTACTAGATGTAAATAGTTGTGGCTTTTTTTGAGAACTAAACAAAAAATCATTAAACTTAAGTTAACCTTAATTTTATTGGGGGACTTTTCTGTTTCAGGAAATGGGCTGAAGATGCTCATGAAGAGGGCTCTGAAGTTTAAGGATCCATTGCTGATGAAAATGATTAGAAACATTTCTCAGCATGATGGACCAACTAAAAATCTGTTTATTGTAAGTATCATTTTGGCTTTCCATTAAAATAGACTGGGAGTTGAAATTGCTACATTTGGAAATACAACTCTTACTGGGTTCTCATCAAATATTAATTTATAATCCAAATTGCTCTTATGTTATCAACTTCTTTGTTAGTTTAGCACCTAGAAATCTCAACCTACGTTTCAATGTTGTTTTTGTTTTGTGACCCTTACCCCTAATCCCTCCACCCCACTACAGTCTTCTTGCCTTAAACCAGTTCACCATAGGCTTCTTTAGCAATTTAGCTGAAGATTATTAAAACAAGAAAATCACATTTGATATTGATTTTTTCTTTCAATGGGTTCAATTGTTAGATTCCTGTGGGTTAATTATTAGATTAAATAAAAAATAATTTAAATGTACACTAAAATTCTGTTTTCTTCAGGATTATGTTGGGGACCTTGCAGCCCAGATCTCTAATGATGAAGAAGAGGAGTTTGTGATTGAATGTTTGGGAACTCTTGCAAACTTGACCATTCCAGACTTAGACTGGGAATTGGTTCTTAAAGAATATAAGTTGGTTCCATACCTCAAGGATAAACTAAAACCAGGTTTGTGCTAAGTATTTCACTTTTGCATAATCACTAAGTTATTTCTTTCTGTTATGGATAAGGCTGCTAGAGCAGTTTTGTGTGACTATTTTATTATTATGTTAGGAAAAGCCATTTCTTCTCACAGCTCTCTTCTCCCAGAAAAGTAGTCACTGGATCTCCTCTCATATATATATATATATATACTCTCTTTTTCCTAACTGTGTTTTCTTAGTATTAGTTTCTGTTTCCTATTCTACCTTTCTTGTGGTCTTTTGGTAATTTTTTTTTATTCTGTCTCTTTAAAATTACCAAATACCATCCCTCTACATATACATACACACGCACAAAGGTCTTTGAGGCATTCAGATGAGTCTTTTATTTTCTGTGTCTATGTTGTCATTCAGTTGCACTCTCAAAGGCTTATTTCCACTTTTCTACCGCCCTCCTTACCCCCCACCATCACAAACTGTCATCAGCAAACATGGAAATTTGGAAAAAGGACAAATTTATAGCATATCGAGGATTCATATGACTTGATTTAATAGCTTTCGGTATCCTTTCTGTGTATCTACATTTTGATACTCTTAAATGAATTTGGATCAGGACATTTCAGTGAAAACTTTCTATGGCTTGACTTCACTAGGTGCTGCAGAAGATGATCTTGTTTTAGAAGTGGTTATAATGATTGGAACTGTATCCATGGATGACTCTTGTGCTGCATTGCTAGCCAAATCTGGGATAATCCCTGCACTCATTGAATTGCTAAATGGTAAATAACATTAATGCATTTTCATGTTAATGTCTTATTGATTTAACAGCTTATTGATTTAAATATTTAAATATAAAATGCAGAGTTTGAATCTGTTTTTCTCATTACATTGTTTTATAGCAACTTATATAATCAAGAAAAATGAGTTAAATATACTACTAACTGAGATTGGATACAGTAATATCAAAGATCTTTAGCTTTCAAAGTTAAGAATGTTGCTATAAAGCAGTTCAGGACCAATTTTACAGAAATACTCTCCTCACCAACCTTGAACAACTAATATAGTAGTCACAACTTAATCAAGGGGAATACATTCCAAGACCCCCAGCAGATGCCTGAAACTAAAGATACTACCAAATTGTGCATATACTATTTTTTTCTAAACATATCAATGATAAAGTTTAATTTATAAATTAGGCACAGTAAGAGATTAATAACCATAACTAATAATTAAACAGAATAATTATAACAATATGCTTAGTATCACTACTCTTATACTTTGGAGCCATTATTAAATGAAATAAAGGTTACTTGAATACAAGCATGGCAGTACTGTGCTAGTTGACCTGATAATTGAGATGGCTACTAAGGGACTAATAGGCAGGTGGCGTGCATGTACATCCTGGATACACTGGACAAAGGGATGATTCATGTCTTGGATGGGATGGAGTGGAACAGTGGGCAATTACATCACACTATTCAGAATTGTGCATAGTTTAAAACTTATGAATTATTTCTAGAATTTTTCATTTAATATTTTTGACCATGGTTGACTACAGTTAACTAAAACCATGGAAAGAAAAACCACAGATAAGGGAAGACCACTGTATCATATCACTTCTTTTTGTTTGTTTGTTTTGTTTTGTTTTTTTGAGACGTAGTTTTGCTCTTGTTGCCCAGGCTGGAATGCAATGGTGTGATCTCGGCTCAGTGCAACCTCCGCCTCCCAGGTTCAAGCCATTCTCCTGCCTCAGCCTCCTGAGTAGCTGGGATTACAGGCATGCGCCACCACACCCAGCTGATTTTGTATTTTTAGTAGAGATGGGGTTTCTCCATGTTGGTTAGGCTGGTCTCGAACTCCCGACCTCAGGTGATCCGCCCACCTCGGCCTCCCAAAGTGTTGGGATTACAGGCTTGAGCCACCACGCCCAGCTATATCACTTCTTTCTGTTGAGATTTGTGTTGGTTTGAATTGAATCTCTTCTCCTGTGGAAATCTTATTTTTTAAAACTTGATTTCTAAGTCGGAAGGTTCATTTGGAAGCTGATTCTAAATGTAATATTCCCTTCTAGATCCAGAATTTATTGTCCTCTGAGTTCTCTGAACTTTCTTAGTTGATGAAAATGTTTTATATGTGTGGTATCCGACACATGTAGCTCTAGAACACTTGAAATGTGGCTGTCACAACTGATAACTTGAATTTTTGAATTAATTTAATTAGCTGCAGTGGTTTATGGCTATAATATTTGACAGTGTAGGCCTAGAGTTTTCCCCTTGCATTTATATTGCTCTTAAGGGGCAGGGCTCATTCTTCTCCATATTGCATACAAAATTTATCTGAATCTTATTAGGGCCAAGTTCTCTAGGATCTTACACATCGTAGCTAGCCAATAGTATAGAAGTTAAAAATGCTAATATGAGATCCCTGAAGAAGATACTGTCATCTCAGTTCATCTTGTACTAGGCATAATATATATGCATTTTGTATTAATTTTAATAGACTTTTAGAATATATAATAACATACATAAATTGTAAGTATAGCTCAATGTATTTTCAGTGTAAGCACACCCATGTTATTATCACTAATGTAAGAAAATAAAACATTACCAGTACCTTAGAAATGCCTCTTCTCCCTCCTCTCAGTCATTACCGCCTCCTTCAAAGTGGTTAGTTTGAAACAAAAGATGTTTATTTTGTCACCACTAGATTAGTTTTGCTTGGTTTTGAACTTTATTATATAAGTGGAATCTAGTTTGTTTTGTTCTGCCTTATATTTGTGACATTCATCTATGTTATATACAAAAGTTTGTTCATTTTTATTGTATATAATATTTTATTATATAAATATACCACCATTTATCCTTTCTACTATTGATGGATAGTAGAGTTAGGTTTTTGTGAGGAGGAGGACTATTACAAATAATGCTCCTATGAACATTTTGAAACCTTTCATTTGGTGCACATATGTACTCATTTCCATTAGGTTCACTCGTAGGAGTAGGATGGCTGGGTCACAGAGTTTGTATATATGTTTGGCCTTAGTAAACTGTGTGAATCTGTGGTTGTGCCAGTTTTCATTCTTACCAGTAATGTAAGAGAACTGCAATTTTTCTACATCACCTCTAATACTGGGCATTGTCAGTCCTTTCAATTGTAGCCATCATACTGGTATTTCATTGTGATTTTAATTTGTATTTCCCTAATGACTAATGAAGTTGAGCACCTGTTTATGTTTATTGATTATTTAGGGATAGCCAATAAAAAGGTGTGCCTATTTAAGCCTCTTGCACATTTTTCTCTTTTGAGTTTTTTTAAATTTAATTTGTAAGTTCCTTAATATAATTCATTTTAATAAGTCATCTAGAGATAATGCCCCAATATTTGAAGTATACTTCGCAAAACTGTAACATATTTGTGTTTACTTTGATACAGTCTTCTCACAGTCAGATCACAAATAATTAAAAGAAAGACTAAGAGTTGGGAGGTGAAAGTAAAGACATGTAGTTGACAGAGTGAGAATGAAGATTTTGTGGAGAGCTGAAGAAAGTTGAAGCAAAATGACCTGCATCCTGGAATTACTGTCCCATAGTGATTATAATCAAGAGAGCTGAGATATTCGTAAAGTGATCTGACACAGCCAGCTCAGAGTGTTTTACTATGGTTTTGGTGTTCTCTGACATGAGATTATCACAGGCAGAGGCTTTATAATATTCTTTTTAAGAAATATATGGATTTTCAAGACTAAAGCCTTTGGTATTAAGTGAGGGAATACTGTATACCAAGATATTAATTAATAGTGAGAAATTTAGCCCAATTCGTTTGGGAGAGTAGTACTTTGGCAAGTTAGTGAGGGAGATGATTTGGGACAAATTGAACTTTAAGGGACCCACAATTTATTCTACACAACTGTTTTGATACTCTGTTGACCTGAAACTCTGTTTCTAAAATGTCATTGAACTTTTACCAAGAGTTGATAGCAAACTATACTATTAAATCTAATTTCATAATCATTACTTAAGGTTAGATTTCTATAATCAATTATGCTTTTTCTATTACATATTAATCCGTGGACATCAGCTGTTATGTAAATTACTCTTTGTATGATATTAAAGATGTATTAATTAGCCTTTATGATTATGTAACTTTTTTACTATTATAATTAATTAGATGGATACTAAATTACTTATTATTTCATGCAATCTGTAAAGTTTAACTTTCTGAACATTATTCAACAAAAGGAAATACCTTTTTATAGTAGTTCAATTTCTACCAAAAACTTAGAGTTTAGAAGGCATGATAACTTTTAAGAATCATTTTTCTCCTGCGAAGTCAACATTATAAAGACAAAATAGAACCAGGTTTATTTTACAAATTAGAATTGTTTAAAGAATTCTTAGGATGGATGAAACAAGTGGTGATAACTGTCACCATTTTACATTAGGAACATAGAAGTTACTTTAATCCATTTCTGCTTATTTACCTCCTTATCACTTTTAGTTTATCTCATTCTATATTATTCCCCTCAATTATTTTAAATTTGGTATATAAACATAGTACTCTTTATTTGAATTTTTTGTTTATTTACAGCTCAACAGGAAGATGATGAATTTGTATGTCAGATAATTTATGTCTTCTACCAGATGGTTTTCCACCAAGCCACAAGAGACGTCATAATCAAGGAAACACGTATCCTTTCAGTGTTTACAGTAGATAAGAATATTTCACATATTCAGAAAAGATGCATCTTTAGGTTTTTGGGATTTTTTGTTTGTTTTTTTGGCAAATGTTGAAATAATGCTGAAAACACTAAGTTTTGAGATAAATTTACAAGATAACCTATTTTCCATGGAAGCTGTTGACCCCAAATCAGTATATAGGTAGAATATAATGAGAACAATTTTATTAACTTGTCAGGTTGTGATTCCTAAGAAACTTAGCAAACAAATCAGAACTTCCTTCTCTATTAACATACCTTAAGTATCAGAGGTTTCTAGGACTATCCTTGGTCCTTTTCTAATCTTACCTTATTTACTCTACGTGGGAAACCACATCTGTTCCCATGAGTTCAGCTACCAACTATATGCTAACTATTTTTTTGATAACCCCTATCTTGAGCCCCAGGCATATGTTGCTAACTGCCACTTGGATATCTTTTTTTTTTTTTTTTTTTTTTTATACTTTAAGTTCTAGGGTACATGTGCATAACGTGCAGGTTTGTTACATATGTATACTTGTGCCATGTTGCTGTGCTGCACCCATCAACTCGTCAGCACCCATCAACTCGTCATTTACATCAGGTATAACTCCCAGTGCAATCCCTCCCCCCTCCCCCCTCCCCATGATAGGCCCCGGTGTGTGATGTTCCCCTTCCGGAGTCCAAGTGATCTCATTGTTCAGTTCCCACCTATGAGTGAGAACATGTGGTGTTTGGTTTTCTGTTCTTGTGATAGTTTGCTAAGAATGATGGTTTCCAGCTGCATCCATGTCCCTACAAAGGACACAAACTCATCCTTTTTTATGGCTGCATAGTATTCCATGGTGTATATGTGCCACATTTTCTTAATCCAGTCTGTCACTGATGGACATTTGGGTTGATTCCAAGTCTTTGCTATTGTGAATAGTGCCGCAATAAACATACGTGTGCATGTGTCTTTATAGCAGCATGATTTATAATCCTTTGGGTATATACCCAGTAATGGGATGGCTGGGTCATATGCTACATCTAGTTCTAGATCTTTGAGGAATCACCATACTGTTTTCCATAATGGTTAAACTAGTTTAGAATCCCATCAACAGTGTAAAAGTGTTCCTATTTCTCCACATCCTCTCCAGCACCTGTTGTTTCCTGACTTTTTAAAAAAACAAACAACCCCATCAAAAAGTGGGCAAAGGATATGAACAGACATTTCTCAAAAGAAGACATTCATACAGCCAACAGACACATGAAAAAATGCTCATCATCGCTGGCCATCAGAGAAATGCAAATCAAAACCACAATGAGACACCATCTCATACCAGTTAGAATGGCGATCATTAAAAAGCCACTTGGATATCTTCCACCTACCTAAAGGGGCATAGCATGCTGTAGTCTAGAGATCTTTGTAAATCAAATAGCCCTAATTTTAATTACCTTTTGCTACTTACAAAGCTGCAGGACCTTGGAAAGTTACTTAACCTCCCTAGGATACAATCATATACCTTAAAAATGCCTGTAACATTGTTAAAATAAAAAGACCTCGTACCTTGTAGAATTGTTGTAAGTACTAATGGATTTAAATTGTCTATAATAGTTCCCAATACACAGAGGTACTTAGTACCTGGTAGTTTATCATTCTTGCATCCAAAGGGTACTCAATATTGGTAACATCATCTCCTGATAAGCAGAACAGTCCTGCCATCTGTATTCATTGTGAATAACAACATTGTCATCTACACAGCCTCTTAAGCTGAAAATTTTGGTATCTGCTAACTCTTTTACTATATATAATTAAACATTCGTTTATTCACACATTTCTTAAGCTTTGACCACCTAAACAGATACTGGCTTATGTGTTAGATATATAAGAAAGTCCTTGACCTCAGGGAGTTTATAGTTTAGTTGGAGAGATAGACAGGTATAATATACAAGAAATATAAAATTATAATCCAGTGTGATTGGCCAGGCACAGTGGCTCATGCCCGTAATCCCAGCACTTTGGGAACCTGAGGTGGGAGCATCACTTGAGCTCAGGTGTTTGCGACCAGCCTGGGCAACATAGTGAGACCTCATCTCTACTAAAAATAAAAAGATAAAAAATGAGCTGGACACGGTGATGCATGCCTGTAGTCCCAGCTACTCGGGACACCGAAGCAGGAATTATCACTTGAGCCTAAGAGGTCAAGGCGGCAGTAAGCTATGATTTTGCCACTGCATTCCAGCCTGGGTGGCAGAGGGAGACCCTATCTCAAAAAAAAATTTAAAATTCTGGAACCATATAGAGTTTCTAAGAGTCAAGTCTGATAAATAGCAAGTCGAATTTGAGAAATGCTAATATGGGCTATCAAAATACAAATACTGTTCTGCCTGAACAGCTAAGAGTACAGAAAGTAATAATTTTTTTTTTGGATTGAGTCTCGCTCTGTCGCCCAGGTTAGAGTGCAGTGGCACAATCTCGGCTCACTGCCAGCTCCACCTCCAGGGTTCACGCCATTCTCCTGCCTCAGCCTCCTGAGTAGCTGGGACTACAGGGGCCCGCCACCACACCCGGCTAATTTTTTGTATTTTTAGTAGAGATGGGATTTCACTGTGTTAGTCAGGATGGTCTTGATCTCTTGACCTTGTGATCCGCCCACCTTGGCCTCCCAAAGTGCTAGGATTACAGGCATGAATAAATATTTTTAATGTGGTTTATAAACTGACTTTCCCAGAAAGACAAATTCCAAATACACTTTTGAACAGTGTTAAAATAATTGGAGTAAATTCATTTTTCCCCAGCTGTATTCCATGGAACATAATCCTTAAGTATTAACAGCTGCTTAGTGAAAAAAAAAAAAAGGTTCTCTGATAGTAAATAAGTTTGGGAAACACTGAGTTAAAGTTAACAAGTTTTCTTGCTACAAGGTCTTCTTGGAACCTTTAATATGCTTTTTTGGGTTGAGAGTCTCTGAAGGTGTATTTTATGTGTAGAATTACTTAAAATTTACATAACTATAGAAGCCACTACAGAAAATAGTAAAATGAAAATGTAGTTTTTCTAGGTAACTTCTTTGAGAGACAACCCTATTTACAGGTCATTTCATAGGGTTTTTTGTGAGGACTAAAAAGTAAAGTATTTAAAGTACCTACCAAGTACCTGCACACAGTGAATAAGTGTTACTGCCTCTGTTTTGGGAAGTCTGTTTAAAATGTACACTTAGTACCTTATTATCAAAGCCCACAGAATTAAGAGAATTCCTATTTGACCTTTCTTTTCAGTGTAACTTTCTTTGAATTTTACCCCAAGTTTAATTTCTGTTTTATGTCACTGAATCTGGAGTCAATACTTTTTGAATAGTTGTCCTGAAGATTATAACATGTTGATAATGGTGCAACAGGGAGATAAAGATCTGCTGAGTTAAAATTTTTATAAAAACTTTGTGTCTTAAAATTGGATAAAGATCACTGAAGTGCTTTTCCAAAATACAAAACACAGAAATGTTTTCGAAGCCAGGCATGGTGGGGCATGCTTATAGTCTCAGCTACCTGGGAGGCTGAGGTAGGAAGATCACTTGAGCCCAGGAATTTGAGGCTCCAGTGAGCTATGATCATGCCATTGCATTCCAGCCTTGATGACAGAACGAGGCTCTGTCTCTTTAAAAAAAAAAAGCTGAAAAATAATAAATTTTAAAAATGTTTTGGAGTTCAAAAAACACAATTTTTGTTGATGTCAATGGCATTTAAATCTGTCATGTTACAATGTATTACATATTAAAAATTATTGAAATATTTTATTTCACCATAACCTTTAGCATTTTATTGTGATTCTCCCTATGAATCCAATATAAGTATTTAAAATAAAAAAAAACTATTAGGCAAGATTTTATTCCTTTTCTTTTTGTTAGAAAGTTCGATCAATATTAGTTGATATAATTTGAACAGAATACTTGACATATGAGATAGCTAGTGTAGACTTCTTTTAGATAAATATATGATTTATATTCAGATGTTTAAAATATTAAACTGACTCACACCATGACTCAATCACATAAGAATTGAGAACTAATGCTGATTATATTTTTATATAATCTCAACAATTGCAGTATGGGAAATAAAATACAACTGGCCTTCCTTATTTGGGGGTTCCTCATCTGCTGATTTAACCATCCATAGATTAAATTTATTCAAAAAGCATTCTAATAGAGAATAGAAATGCAACAATAAAAAACAGAAAATATGGTATAACAACTATTTACTTAGCATTTATATTTTATTCAGTATTGTAAGTAATCTAGGAAGGATTTAAAGTATACAGGAGGATGAGCATAGGCCATATGTAGATACTACACCAGTTTATATAAGAGACTTAAGCATCTGTGGATTTTGGCATTATTGGAGGATCCTAGAACCAGTCTCCCATGGCTGCTGAGGGAAGATTATAATCCACATTTGTCTAGATTATTTTAGATTCCCCTTGAGAATTTTTAAGATTTTTCTAATAATTTTTATTCTCACAAAACCATGTGAAGTATGTAGATGATTATTCATTAAATAAAAATTTATTGAGCACTTGTTATGATCTAAAACCTGGGGTACTATAGTGAATATGATAGGCAAAGTCTCTGCCCTAGTGGAACTTATATTCCAGTGGAGAAAAGAGGCAGTCAATACATATTTTTTACATATTTTCTTAAAAATGAGTTTCAGAATGCACAAATACATTATTCTATATATTTTTTCTACATTTTTAAATATACCTTTTGTATCCCTAAAAAAAAAAAATAGTAAGAACCACTATGCAATATAGCCAT